>NC_140959.1:40006778-40166778 GCF_014529385.1 Adiantum capillus-veneris | reverse complement strand
GATATAGCCTTAAAAATAGTCTTAATTAGGTCATTCCTTTTGAAGCCATTGAGGAAAAATTTATGAATAAGAAGTATGATGTCTTCCCAAGCCATGAAGCAGCTAGAGGAAGAATAAAGGATCATGTAAAGAAGACTAATACATGTGTTTAGAGCCGCTTTATGTGGTCAATTACTCCTTTTTTAGACAAATTCAATGGAAGATATTTTAAGATAGTCTCTTTTCCATATGAATCAATAGTCATAGTTACCATTATAGGGATTGTGTAACCAAATTGAGAAGTTAAGGAATTGTATAGAGGTGGAAAAGAACCTGAAAGACGTATTAAAACCATTACCATAAGTAAGCTCAGTCTTAAGGCATTTAGGGTAAATCGGAAATATTGTCAAGGAAGGTTCTATTATTGAGGCTCAAAATATCGTCCATGTATCTATAGGTATGTTTAAACAGAGAGAGTTTATGATTGGTAGTTTTATTCCTCGTGGTCTCAAGAAACCATTTATATTCAAAAAAAGGCTAGGTATAAATTGCACATAAGGGGTGGCAGGAAAAGCCCATAGGAATACCAAGGCATTGGTTATAGCATTGGCCACCAAAGAGAACTGAACAATTATCCAAAAGCCAAGTAATGCTATTATTAAGCTTATTCGCATTGAAGTGGGAGGTGTGAGACGAGTTAGCTTTTTTAATCCATCTAGCTTTATTTACAAGAGAGATGTAGGAAAAACCTTTTAGCCGAGCATGGTTAAACACAATCTTAGTCATTTCTTTCAAAACATTTTTCGACCATGTATCACCATTAAGGGGTATATTCTTGTAACATTAAGTGATGTTAACAGAAAAGAGATGAAATATCTAACTAGGGAGGTTAAGAGTGACCTCAGTGAAGTTCTTAACAAGCCAAAAGGGGTTATAGTGTATTTTGAGAAATTTCGAACAACTTTTTTGTTTAATTGCACAAACAAATTCAAACTCAAAAAGTATAAGGTCAAGGCCTAAAGTAATATCTTTAGTAATGTTGGTAAATATCACATTCAAGGCATCAAATATCCAACAAAAATTGTGTTTGTGATGTTTATAGATGGGAATAATACAGGTAGTTTGATCGTCTTAAGAGATTATCCAAGACCATTAATGTGATTAGCAATACCATTGGTGACCTCAATAGGGGATAAGTTAAGCAAAGTAAACTCTCCTCTAGAAAGGTGTAAGTGAGCAGCTTTCCAAGCGAGTTTTTTTCAAATAAGAGTGGGGCTATTGATGGCTTTATCAAGACCTACAACAAACCAATTTTGTGCGAGTTTTTGAAATTTTAGATTGAGGTCCGGTGTGATCCAAGTGTTAGTAAATAGCCAATTGTATGGTAAAAGGGTTACTTTTAAAAAAACAATGTTGAACCAGTTTGGTTAAGTCCAGTAGGACTGTCTTCTCTAAACGGAGAGTACTGACAAGGTCAATTAAGTAGCTAAGTAAAGCTTATAGGTCTAGGTATGGGTTTTTTTGGAAAAATTGAAACGTGATTCAGTCCTTAGCCAAGATTTTTTGGATTGTGGGGTCATTAATCACCTTAATATAGCAAGTGCATACATGCTTTCTGAAATCACCAAAATATTTACTAAAAGTGTTAATGTATCACAATCACATTGCAACGTAGAAAGTCATTGTTGTAGACTAACCTTCTAACAAGCTGATGAACATCTAGCCAATTAAGACTTTATCCAACAATTTATGGTTACCAAAGAGTGAATCAAAACACTCACAGAATATAGAATTAGGTGAAAACCAATCCAAAAGTTTGTATAATTCCCATTCACAGTACACAGTGGACTTTATACATAAGTACAATAGAGTAAGAGTCTAAAGATGTATTAATCCACCATCTTCACTCCAAGGAACTTTGAAAGCCATAGTTGAGAAGGTAGCCCTCACCTGCATCCATGGAACTTTGAAAGCCATAGTTGAGAAGGTAGCCCTCGGAAATATTTACACACATGTGGTTAATATCTTTATGTACTAAACCTGCATGTGGCCCGAATTATATGTGTATGAATTGCTTAATTGCTTCACTCTATGGTATTTATCTTTTAAACTAACTTTCTTTATAAGTGTCTATAATTTAGAAAAATTTCGGCAGCATTTTGTTTGTAATATCCCTCTTTTTTCAAAAAAAACCATTCGTACACATTGACTTGTACCCTCATAGGAGGTTTTCATAAGAAATGTGTCATATACTTATCCATTTATATACCTAGCAAACTTATATGGGACTTCTTTGAATTCAAATGCTTGAAAAAAGGAAAAAACTCAATACCTTTGTAATAGTTCATAGACATATGGTATATTATTTTGTACTAGACCTACCTGATGCCCCAACTATGTATGAATCCCCCAATTGTTGCAATATATGTTATATACAATTATCTTTTAAACCAATTTCTTTATAAGTGTCTACACTTTGTACGAATTTTGGCAGTATTTTGTTTGTATTATCACTCTTTTTTCAAAAAAAGCTAGCCGTACACATTGACTTGTGCCCTCACAGGAGGTTGTCATATCACATGTATCATATCCTTATCCATATTTATACTACCTAGCCAACCTTTATGAGATTTCTTTGAATTCAAATTCTTTTAAAAAAGGAAAACCTCATAACTGAACATCTTTGTTTTAATTCATAAACATCAAAGGAAACTTGTTTATCAGTAGAGGTTTCTATATCACATTACCTGGTTATTGCTTGCCATCGCCATCTGTGTTACTTCTCTTCTGTATGCTTATTATCCAAAGTACTGCACCCCGTCACTGCTATGCCCTTCAAATGATACATATTTTTGTTGGTTATTAGCTTTATGGTCATGCTTGTTTTTTCTTTTGAATGTTATACTACTTGTATATTTGTATATTGCCTGTTGCATGTGCATCTGTGAAACATTTCTTGTGTATATGCCTATGTGTGTGGACTCAGAACCAATTTTTTCCGTGTCTGTGTGTTTATGAATACGAACAACGACAGTTTTCTCATCTTCTTTCTGATGCAACATCACCATAGCTGTGCTACCCTTGTGATGGTGATTATTAACTTATCTTCCTTAACTTCTTATGTGTGTGTAAATGCTTCTGGATTATCCTTCTTGTGTACCCCAATCCTTGTGTGTGCTTCTGCTATATAAAATCGCTACTCATCATGTGCTGGAGATTATCTACATGGATTGTGTGTATAACTAGGCATACAAGACATTGTATGTGTTTTTATTTTTGAAAACACATTGTGTGTGTGGTTGCTGATATACAACATCAATTACATTTTGTGTCTTACCGTACTCCGCTCGTTTTAGGATGTACTCAAAGGTCTCCTTGCTTGGTGTATCCACAGGTTTTCCAGAAGTTGGGAAGGATTGATTGTTGCGCAGGAAGCGGCCTGGGTCTCCTTGTGCTTGTGTGCTTGATTCAAAGGTGTGCCCGTGTAGTAGGCGAGCAAAACTCCTTCAGTTGTGAGTCGTACGTTTATGCGTTAGTATTCCGTGTTGTATTGCCTGAGAGTGCGCGTTTTCTTATGAACGACCCACTCAGTTGTGATCCTTGCCCTATGCGCTAATAGTATTGTATTGCCTATTATTGAGAGTGCGAGGTTGCAACCCACTCGATAAAGGTTTCGCTAGCAGATACATAGTGCATGCATGTGATATTGTGTGTGTGATCCTTGCAAATTCTATTCCTTGCGCTACCTGCTTTTATCACAGAGTTGGCATTCGATGACTTTAAAGCTCCACACTATATGAATTGCTTTATTTGGGGAGGTTGCAGTATCCACCGTATACCCTTTAATTGCCCACTTGGCTTTATCCCATCCTCCTTCCTTTCAAAAAAAACCTTATTATCTTTGTAAAAAGATTGGAACCTTACTAGTTCCATTACTTGATAAGGGCAAAGCTGTAAAATTTATTGTGTAAGCAAGCTTAAAAAAGCCTTTGTAAATTGTGTAACTCCCAGTGTGCTGGTAGTTTTTTTGGGCCTGTGTAACCACCAATTATGTGTGTAAACATAACCAGGTAGCGATCCGGTTTGGGACCAAATTGTGTATTGTATTGCATATAAACCAACAGTGACTGTGTACTAACTAAGCATGTGCACTTGTTTGACTTGTTTCAGTGCATCCACCACTCGAGTGTTGTTAAAAAATCCTGTTTTGTAGGATTTCCACAATTGATGACAATGGAAATTTGATTGTTCAAGGTTTTGTACACACTTCTGGCGACTTTCAAACAAATTACAAATACAATACAAAAAGACTTTTCCATGCCAAAAATGTTTACAAAAAAACAGGGGTCGTTTGGCTTTAAAACACCATCATTGTGTCCTACCTTGGAGTCATTCTTTCTTCCATCACTCTTCTGCTAATGAAGTAGTTGCATGTGACCTGTTAGAAGATTAGTAGATTTTTGGTGGCATCAAAACTTATGTTTTTTTCCAAAAATACAAATGGTATTGTTTTTTGTGTGTGTATGTGTGTGTGTGCATATGTGTGCATGATCTCACGGAGTGTTGTCTATATGTGTCATGTGTTCAATATATTGTGTATGTGTGTGTGTAGCTGTTTAAATCTTAACTAATAAGACATAATTGAATTTTTACATTCAAAAGACAGCTGGCCAAGAAATAATGAGCTGATATGTACAAAAATAACTCAGTATCAGAATTATTTAGGTACAATGTTTGTAGGAAAGAGATCCTCTTTCAGTAATACAAGTAGTAAAAGAACTTCCCTGTTCCTCAATGAGTACATCATTTAAAGTAAGGTTGCTTGCCAAAGAAAAGAAAACCCTCCATGATAAGATAGAGTCCTTACCTGCATCCATCCAAACAAGAAAACAATTCAGTTAGCCTTGGATGTTTTTTACAGGTATCAATGGACCATATCAGTTGTTATCCATGTCCATCTTACAGAATTTAATTACTTTAGACAAGCTAGGTCATTTTAGAGTTTGTATGTTTAGAAGCCTTTATATATTTCTTCCAAAATGAGTGGTACAATCTACCTTTTAATCTGAGCGGTGAAGTCCACCAGGAATCAAAAAACGTTTTTCATATAGTGAGTTTTACTTGTTTATCCATAGCTCGGTAGCTATGCTTAAGCTCACAGTAGCAACCATATACTTACCAATCAAATAGAGTATTAAAAAAAACTCCTTTTTTTCAAGTGGATCCTTATGTCACGAGCCATAAGCCAGTATTTAAGCCAAAGCTGAGAGTCACCACCATATACTTACCTTCAAACTTTCCAAGTTTCTTATTAAGTCCTTAGCATCCCATACAGTTCTGTAGTGTTCAGCCCTATTTGAGTTAAGATACTTTCAAGTTTCCACCGCCATGGGTACTAGATGGGCTAAGATAACCCCAACACCTTCTCCTCATATGAAATCATGAGGGAAAGTATTGTGCAGAAGTCCAAGTGTTGCCATAGTTCTTAAAAGAAAAAAACCAGATGTATTCGTGCAAGTGTCCGACAGAGATTCATCACCATTTTTTATGAAAAAACAAGTTTTCAAAACCCAAGGTTCCATTCATATCAAGTGCAATTATAAATCACCAGCCATAGCTTCATGCCAAAGCTAAATGTATTAGCTATATACTTACCTTCAGAATCCCAAGTGATTAGTCATCACACAAAAAAACTATAGTGTCCAGCTAATGCTTAAGCTTGCAAAAAGTCCTGTAGCGGCTAAAACAGAGCCCAAAAGAAGTTGATTTTGAATGTGCCTTACTTCAGAGAATAAACTCCTTCCTCCCCTCTCTTTTTTTTAGAAAAAACTTAGTTAAGTTGGCAATCGTCAAGACCTACAGCGGCTGGAGCCAAGCCAAGAGAACCCAAGAGATGCCAAATGATGCACAGTTTTTTTCAAAAAAACCAGACAGAAATCCCCAACCTTTCTAATAAATACAATTAGGTATTCTTTTAGCAATCAAATGCCTTGCTACAAGATCTAAGAGCCACAGCGGATAACTGTCGAAAAAAAGCAGTCAACCAGAGTACTGCCGAAAAAAACTAGTCAAGTAGAACCCCTTATTGAAAAATATTGTCGGTATATAGTTCAACGCTACTGCATGCTATGAGAGCTAATGCAAGCAGTACCAACCAAATGTTATGCTACTAGAAGCAACTAATAATCAAAGTAAATGACTTTTTGAACCATCAAGTAGTTCTTCCTTTCCTTAAAGATTTTTTCTCAAACACAGGCGTGAGGTAAAAAAGACTAGAAGGAAACCTGAGAAGTTTGAGTAGTGAGCTCCATAGCTCGAGCCATGAAGCAAGCGGTAAACCACCTTTAGTCAAAACAACAGAAAATACACACAGGCTAAGTGAGGGGCAAGGTGCGCCCTCACCTTATTTATAGAGGTTGGACCGCTTGTTCCCGAGCATGATCGATGAGAGAGGCAAGCCGCCCTTCTGTGTGGTGTCATCAAGCGATGCACAGAAAGAATTGCAAGGGGAGATCCATAGCCAGGAAGCGCAGGCCACCTACCTAATGTAATGAGATCCCAGCATTTTACTCACGCTCGTTATTCCAGGAGAGACATACTTTATGACTTGTTATGCAAGGGCATAGTCCCGTAGCCCATTAGTGGCATTTTGTAAGTCAGTATCCCATTGTTCTTTAATGAGTGCTAAGGGGGGGGGGAATTATATAGAAGGAGGAAAAACGAACCAAAGTATTTATAGTACCAATGTGTGTGTGTGTGTGTGTGTGTGTGTGTGTGTGTGTGTGTGTGTGCGTGTGTGTGTGTGTGTGTGTGTGTTCCAATAACAACATAACATAAACACCAAAGAATTCTTTCAAATTACAAAAGACACTGGAAACTATGTCAGTGAAAATTTGGTATAATTCCCATTCACGGTACACAAAGGACTTTATACATAAGTACAATAGAGTAAGAGTCTGAAAATGAACAATTGTATAAAAAGCCTGATTGCTATCTTTATCGAGACACGCTAATATAGATTTTAACGCTAGCTCAGCACATGTTTTTTATCCTGTAATGTAATATGTGAGATCTTTATAACTATAGTGTTTTTTTCCATCATTCCTCATACAGAACCACCAGACAATAGAGCATAATGATCACAATATATAAAAAAGCTTTAAACTACTTACCATTTTGGATATGTCTATAACAAATTCCAAATCAGGACTATCTTGCATACTTTAATATAACCAAATTCTACATAGGTGCCTGACCACCTACCTGTGTAGTCGAGTGCCTGCTTGAGCCATGTGTTGATATGTTGTATGAGACGTGTGTGGTTGAAGGCGAGCACCTGGGGGTCCTTGCGAGTATAGAGGGATTCCGTGAGTAGTCATGGGCAAGCCAACCAGTCTAGAGTAACTAGGGTAAGCAAAGGGAGATACCTTGAGAGTAAACCAAGCACCCATCATGCTCAAGAACAAGAAACTTCCGTGTGGCCAATGAACGAAATGTGAAAAATATATAGAAGACCTGCATTATACCATCCAGGCCAGATCCGTCATAATCAAAATGTAAAAAATATGGAAGACCTGCACTATACCATCTAGGCGAGATCCGTGCTGCAACAATTGAAGTGTACATGTGTATGTTTGCAACATGCTTGGTCCATCAACCAAGTATAGAAAAACAGTTTACATATATATGACTAAATACCAGCTTATGTGGTGGTTGAAAACCACAAGGGGAGCAGATCTCATACTGCTAGTGCTTATGGCTGATGATTTGGGGTGGGCGCATCAGAGACTTGCTTGGCATGCAAATATGGAACGCCCCAAAAGTAGCAGTTTTACTGTTGAAAACGCAGAAAGAGGAGGAGGAGGAGGAGGAGGAGTGCCCGAATGCTTCCATCCTTTGATAAGTTGAAGCTCTTTCCATCTCATGAGCTGCATCGATGTGTGTACATGCTCTCCTGGTCATGTGTGTGTGCGCTCGGCACCAAGCGAGTCAAGAGGGCAGGGGTTACTAGTTGTTGCCCATGTGTATGCAAAAACGTTTCTAGACAAGCAGGGGGTATTGGTTGATAAATAACTTTATCCATACATGCTACTGAGCACTCTCCACAAATTGTACCTTATTGATGTGTGTGTGTGTGTGTGTGTGTGTGTGTGTTCTATGTGCATTCAATAGTCTGTGTGTGTGTGTGTGTGTGTGTGTGTGTGTGTGTGTGTGTGTGTGTGTGTGTGTGTGTGTGTGTGTGTGTGTGTGTGTGTGTGTGTGTGTGTGTGTGTGTGTGTTGAATGGTTCCTCTTGCACAATCTCATCTTCTGCGCACTCTCAGAGCTAAGCTTGGTGAGTGAAACAAAAAGGCATCCATGCGCGCTTGAAAATCAGAGAAAAACTTTCCATGTGTAGTTATGAGGCCAACGAGGGAGTTATGAGGGCTCATGTTGTGTGGGTTGGTGTATATATGCACAACCTCATAAATTTTCCCAAGGATATCCCATTATGTAAACTAGCCAGTTGTGCCAGCACGATCCTTCTTGCGGTGGGTCAGTGGATAGAGTGACGTGATCTGTAGAGTGATTCGACGAGAGTGTTGGTTGCTTGAGGGAGGCATTTAAAGCGAGAAATACCAATATGTTACATAAGCATCATTAAATACCACCGCCACTCCTATGAGAATATTACAGCTCAAGGTTTATGAAAAGAATACAAAAATGAACTAATCATGTGCAATGATATTGTACGAGGGATAGCGTTAGAGAGACAGAGAGACAGAGAGAGAGAGAGAGAGAGAGAGAGAGAGAGAGAGAGAGAGAATTTTGAGTTGTCAGAAGCTATCCCAAGAGACCTCAATTATCTATCCAAGAGAGCTAAGTAATGACTCATTACCAATTGCCTCATTGTTTTAAAACATTATGTAAGCATGTATGAGTACTATTCATGATGGCACCTTAGATCCTCATCACACTTGTTTTTTTACATGGTTGGTAAGTATATTAAGAGCAATCCTAATTCAAAGCTCTAGATAAGGCAGGTCATCTAAAAGTGTATATAGTCAAGTAGGTATGCAGGTCACCCGTACACAAAAAACATCCTTTGTAAAGGTGTGTGTGTGCGTGTGTGTGTATGTGTGGCCCTCCCCTGCACAGGTTTCCAAACTGAACAGGTTATGGATAAAGTATACCAATGCATTCAAGATTTAGCTATAGCCGGCCAAGGTTTAACAATGCCCATATTTTTTTAGTGCAACAGCGGTTAGTATTGAGGTTTTTAAGCAAGTTCTCAAATCAAGGTATGTTAGCCTATTACAAGATTATCAAAAAAGGACCATTTTCCACCATATGTGAGGAATTTGTAAAGAATCCAAAGTTTCGACCATCAGAGCAGAAACTATTTTGGTTTAGCAGCCAGAAAAAAGCTTAAAAGATTTCTCAGACCAGAACCTAGAAGTGAAGGCACCTACTCCTACTGAGTTTAGGAGGACAGTGACAAAAGCTAGGAATATCACAAGCCCAGATATAGGCCAGATATCAAATCCATAAATATCTGAGTACTCTGGTTTTTTTGCCATATGTATGCATACTCATCATCATTACACAAAATACCATAAAGTTTCTCGTTTTGAATTTAAAATAATAACTAAACTATCAGCCAGGACAGTACCAGCCAGGGTTTAGAGAAGAATTTAGCCAGAGCCAGAGCCAGCCATAAAGCAGGCCACTTCAAATATAGATCCAGTAAAACTCCTCAGTGTTAAAGAGCCACAATTACCAGTTAAACCACAACTCCTTAGGTCGAAATTTTTGCAAGTCAAAGGAAACTGTCTCCCCCATATCACAATATCATAACATACTCAGGTAGTAAAGCACCAAAAAAATCAGAGTGGCACCCATATGTTGGTCAGAATTTATGTTGATTTAAAGTATCAAAACCAGATTATGTATAAAGTTTTCATTTATTTTTAAGGAAACATCACCACCAAGAACTAGATGTAGTGGAAAAAGTAAGTATACAAAAAACCAAATCTAAGCCAAAAGTCCAAGCAACAGGCTACAGGTCCGATTTTTTGTAAGTCATAATAGTCTCCCCCATATTACAATAATATAACACACTTAGGTAGTAAAAAAACCAGATCGATATCCATATGTCTATCAAAAGTTAAGCCAACTTTCAGTATAGCATCAAAAAATGTTAAAATGTCACTATATGATCAAGAGGGAGTACATACTAGGGCATTTAGTGCACAAGCTATAGAAAAGGATGAACAAGCACTTGGGATCATTATCACCGCACTTCAAAAAAACAACCACTTCATTGATGAATGTACAATTGCACATAAAGCATGGGTTGTTCTTGAAGAAAACTTTGAGGCTAGAGCTAAAAGAAGTAAAGTGAGCCTTAAAAGACAACTTTACAAAACCACAATGGTCATGATTTTGAGTTCACTTACACCCTCTTATGATCACTTAGTCACCATCCTTGAAGAGAAAGAACCGGCGCCAACATTACAAGATTTCATCTATTCACCATACAAAGGAGCTTTTGTTGAATTCTCATCAAATGTAAAGAAGTGTTATGATTGTGGAAGAATGGTACATGTAGCAAAGGATTTCTACACCAAAAAATCTTGCAACAAATGTGGTAAGAAGGGACATCCTCCTTCTTGATGATATTTTAGTGGAGGCAACGGTGGTGGAGAAAGCAACATCAGCAATAGTAGAAGCTACAAAAGGTGAGAAACATGTAAGAGGATCAACTCATGTGGTGGAGGACGAAGAAGAAGATGAAGACAAAGGCAAGAGCAACCTTGTCTACTACTATGACAACATACTCTGAAGATTTTAGCCTCTCTACTTCAAAGGGAGGACTTTTCTTTTGTCATCCTTTGTGGATGCATATTGACATCCTTAGTGGATACCATGTGTCATCCTTAGTGGATAAAGAATCTTCAATGTATTTTCTTAGTCCAAACCCCAAGGGGAGGATTGTAAGGTATGGGCTTTGTCCTAGAGTCACTACGTTGTGAGTGAATGAGAGAGGAGGTGGAACTATCCCACATATAAAGGTGTGAGCTTGTAGATCTACTTAAAGCTCCTTTCATGAATAAACAAATCCATTCCAAGTTTGTATTACATGTCTCTTGTCTATGATGAGCTTGTGATGGGTTAGCAAACTACTCAAGATCGTGTTTTTGAGTCCAAGTTAATCTATCTTGGAACCTAATTCGCTTGAGTAATAATTTAGCCTACACACACTCACTTGTGTGCACAATGTTTGTCTATCATCCACCTTAGCTAGCACGATCCCATTCTCATCAACCCGCATGACTATAGGAGGAGATGATACTTACAAATTGCTTGACATTCAAGAGTTTCAAGCACTTCAAACTGGCATGTTTATGATGGAAAAGATTTTTTCATCTTTGAATGAAAATGTTAGTAAATCATCCACTTCAGAAGTGCAACAGTAGGCCAAGAGCTCTGATGATACACATATGCAGAAGCAAGGCTCCAATCACGGACAGGGTCCTCCTCCGATTTCTTTGCACTCTCTCACTCAAAACGAGGTGGACAATTTGCTGAAAAATACAAAGCCTCCGAATTTCATGGGAGAGGAAAGACAGCACAATCAAGATGCGATGAATATCTTTCTTAGTAAGTGGAAAGTAGTTCATGATCTACGGCATACTACTCACGATGCACTTAGGGCACTATAGACAAGTCTGACCTCAGAAGGAAAGGCCTATAAATGGTGGATGTCTCTTAAGGAGAAGAACATCATACCACAGACTTGGGAAGCCTATGAGGCTATATTTAGAAAGGAATTTATGTCCACGAATGAAACAGACAAAAATTTGTCCGCTTGGGATAAGTGTTCCATGCGACAACATAAATCATTGTTGGAATATATCTTGCACTATCGAGATGTCATCCTCAAGCTAGAGGGGTTGGATACCTTTCAGCATGTGTGGGGGTTTATCCACAAGATGACACCAAAGCTTAAGAAGCATATGAGGATTGAATCCCAATAAGCTTGAGAAGGCTATAGTGCAAGCTCACATCCGAATATGCCTCATGATAAGACACCACATAGTGCTCACATGCCGGACAATACACATGGTAATACATATACATAGCATGGGCACAGTAAAAGAAAGTTTAAAGTATCCAAATCATAGACTTCCCAAAAACCCAAGGGGTCTAGAGGGCTTTCTCTCTACATAAGAATTTGAGAAGGCAAAGAAGGAAAAATTATGTTTTCAATGCTTAAAAAGCCGCCATGGCAAAAAGGATTGTCCTAAGGGAAAATCTTTAATGTCCAAGACAAGGAGAGACCAGTGCACATGGTGCAGCTATTGCCTCTTGAGTCTTCCTTACGTTCCTCCAATGTGGAGGTAACACACATCGAGGTGGTGCTTGAATGTTGTAAAAAAGCCTCCATGTGGTAGCAGACCTTTGGTCCACATGAGCTAGTGTGTATGCATGGATCTATTCAAGGGTACAAGGTGTGTATCTTGGTAGATGATGGTGCCACATACAATCTCATTAACTGCGGGTTAGTGAAACAGCTCAAGTTGCCACAAACTCTGAGTTCCCACGATTACAAGGTAGCAATGATGAACGGACTTGATGTCGAGGTGTGGGACACTCAAGTGAGAGCTGTACAATTGGAAATTCAAAGGTATGCCATATCCTTGGATTTCCAAGTTATGAATATGGAGCAAGTAGATGTGGTGCTTGGTCAAAAATGGTTGCATAGCATAGGGACCATCACTTAAGTGTAGCTACAAGCACAATAGTCTGATGTTTGAATCCCATGGCACACATGTGTTGTTGTTAGGAGAGAAGGATCTTCCTCACCACTCATATGTACAGCAGAGCTTATAAAACTCACTTCTGATAATGCAATAGAAGAATTTTTCTTGTATTACTCTTTATATCACTTTCTTTTAAATGTTGATTCTGTTGATGATTCCTCAATGCCACATACTTCTCTCTCTTCTCTCCCAGCAATGGCTACTACTCTCTTCTCAACAAGCAAATGTTGTTAGTCAATTAAAAAATTTGTTAGTGGAATTTCAAGATGTTTTTCTAATGATTTACCACCAAGATTAGCGCCAACACAATTAATGCAACATGGCATAGACGTGGTTGCAAGCAATAAACGGGTTAGCAAACCACCCTATAGAATGAGCCATTGTGAGGCTACTAAGGTGAAACGTCGGCTTGTTGACTATCTCAGTAGAGGGTTTATTCAACCTAGTGCTTCACCATGAGCTTCTTCTATCCTATTGGTGAAGAAAAAGGAGGGTAGCATGTGCATGTGAATAGACTATCATGGTTTGAATGTAGTAACTATTAAGAATAAGTACCCATTACCATAAGTGGATGAGTTGTTTGACAAGCTCACTTGTGCTCATATTTTCACTAAGATAGACTTGCACTCGGGATATCACCAAGTATTTATTCACCCTACTGATACACCCAAAACTTTTTTTCGAACAAGGTTTGGACATTACAAGTTTTGGTTCATGCCCTTTAGGTTAACCAATGCGCCTGCAACTTTCATGATGCTAATGGATAGTGTCTTGAGACCGTACTTGGGCAAGTTTGTTATTGTCTTTCTTGATTAAATTCTTGCTTGATATGTCGGCTTTATGTGCTCAAATGTGGTACTTAGTGTGCTCTAGAAGCCGGTCTAGACGGCTCGTCAAACGGAGCCCTAGTGCTCAAGATATTGCAGTTTAAAGTTGAAGTGTGTAGTAGATCCCCGACGGATAGGGCAGCTGGGGAGAGGTGGTCCGAGCTGATGGAAGCGTATATGTGTGTAGTGCTCGAGTTGTGGAGCATGCCTGTCTTTACGGATTGCAAATCGGAGCTCTGGTTTGCAAGATATGGTCAGTTGAAGATTTTTCGGCGGTCGGGTCTGAGCCCACTTGGTTGCATTGGAAGATGTGCCATCTGGCATTTTTTGAGCCTCGCCAAGGTTCTCGGTGATAGAGGGAGCCATGTAAAGCTAGTCGGAATTGACTGCACGTAAATCGGATATTCGGTTGACCAGATATAGGGAGATGAAGTTGGGAACCGATGTCATTGGAAGGGGTGCATATAATTTTTCAAGTTTTTGGTCGCCTTGGATAGCGAACTCCAGGGTATCGGAATACAGTGGGGTTGGCACAGCCAGGCACCAGCAAAGTGGGGACTCGGTACCACTTTACGACTCGGTGATTGGATCAGCAGGTGCCAGTTGGCAGACAAGAGAAAGGAGGGGAGAAGTGGGTTTTCCATGGAGGTTTTTTTAAAATTTTCAAAGCCTTGGAGACCATTCACAGTGAGACAGACCCAGGCATTGCCACGTGGCGGCCGAATCGCCCCACATGTGAATACTAGGACGCTGGAGTTGGGGTATATGGGCTGGGGCGAGTACTCCCATGGGTATCACAAGGTGCAAAGCTCTTGGAGCTCCGTGAGACGTGGGCTATGGCGTGGGCGCCAGGGGCACTGCGCAGGCGGAGACTGGGCGGTTTTGGGGACGACGGCCGGCGAGGAGCGGCCACGCAGTGGCCCGCGGAGGAGTTGGCAGTGATGACATGGCGCGCTCGCCCGGCAGGGGGCAATTCCCACAGCGCCAAAGTTTTAAAGGAGAGAGGGAAGGGGCAATAGCGACATTGCTATTGCCTCCCCCCTCATGTAAGGGGAAAGTCCCACAGCAACAGGGGAAGTGAGCCCGAGAAGGAGAATTGCCGAGCGGCCAAGTGAACCAAGTGGGGTGTCCCACGGACATTAAGTGTGAAGAGAAGAAGGAGAGAGAGTCCGAGCTCGAGGGCAACAAAGACCAAAGGAGCAAGGCCAAATGGGCCAAGCTAGGGAATGTCCGGACAAAGTGGAAGCCAAGGTCAAAAGGGGGCAAAAGAGGAGTGGATAGAAGAAAGGGAGAGTCAAAGTCAAAAATGGAGCAGTGTAAGGTTGAGGCCATAAGGGGTAAAAATGAAGAAGATAAAAAATAAAAAAAATACCAAGGGGCAATAGCGACGTCGCTAGTGCCCCCCCCCTCCCCCCGCCCAAAGAGCAAAAGAGAGAAAGAGAGCATATGGAAAAAAGCGGTGCCCCCCTTCCCAAGAGATACCAAAAAAAGGTGCCACATGGACCAATTAAAGGGCAGTTTCCCCAAATTGAACCCCCCACCCTATAAAAGTCAAAAAATGATCAAATTAGGGGCTTCTTCTTAATTTTCTTGGCTTGTGGAGCCCACTGGAAGGCCTGCAAAGTGGAGCTTTTGGACAGAGGGGTGTGCCTGTCAAGCCCTTTGCATTTTTCTTGTGTAAATGGCCATGGTGATGGCAGTGTGAGTTGGTATAGGTGTTTGGTGAAGTGCAATCGAGCGGTTGTTGCCTCTCTTGCTGTGGTTTCCCCTTCTCCCCTTCTCTTTCTCCTGCTTTCATGGTTCTCTCCGGTGCCGGCTGTGTGAAAGTGTGTGCCCCCCCGGATCGATGGTGTTTTAAGTGAGAGAGTGAGATTGAGTGGTTGTGTGCGTGTGTAAGGGTGGAGACAGCATGGCAACAGGTGTATCTTGTGTGGTGGTTTTGTGGAGTGTGTGAGTAGTGTTAATCAAGCAGGCAGTGGTCTGCTAGTGTGAGTTGTGTGTTTGAAGGTGTTTTCCGAGAGGATAGGGGTGTTGTGAATACCCTAAGCTATAGAGAGGCCATTTTGTTTGTGCTGGGCGTGTTCTCCCATTCCTCCTCTCCAACAGATGCCCAGTAATTGTGCTATTGGAGCAGTCCTTCTATATGAGGGAAGGCCAATTTCACTTGAAATTAAGAAACTTGATTCAGCATAGCAACGTGAACTCTATGCAATAGTGTCTGCCTTGAAGTCATGGCGGCATTATTTGTATGGAGCTCAGTTTGAGATTGTGTTCGACCTTGAAAGCATAAAATGGTTTACACAACAAAAAAGTTTGAAGGTTTAAAAGGCCAAGTGGGCTAAGATTCTTCATAAGTATGACTCAAAGCTCCGGTATCATCAAGGATGATACAACATGGTAGCTAACTCTCTTAGTCAAGCAGAAGAGATCAACGATGAGATCAACTCTCTTCTGTTCACAAAAATTTGAAGTGAGGTTTTGGATTCTCTGAATGAGCATGATGATGCATATTCTAAAGTGTAGAGCCATGTGAAAATGAGGGATCCTCCTCACTCCAATGCTAGTAGTGTGTTGTTAATCTCCGCACCTAGTTCTCCTTTGGCGAGTGATGAACTACAGAGAGGGAAGAGTTTTTCAATCAATAATGGGTACCTACTCCACAAGGGGAGAGTTTGTGTAGTATCGACGGATGCGATCATTTGGCACCAAATCCTTTATGAATGTCACAATAGTCCAAGTGCAAGGCACCCAGACATTAAGAAAACTTATGCTCTTGTACGACGAAATTTTTACTAGCTTGGTTTACATGGCTATGTCCAAGTCTATGTCTTGCATTGCCAGAAATGTCAAGTTAGTAAAGCAGAGTGCCTGAAGGCAAGAGGTCTCTTACATCCATTAGAGATTCCTAATGGTAAATGGGAAAGTATCTCTATGGATTTGATCGTGGGTTTACCAACCATTGTACGAGATCATGACTTGGTATGGGTGGCTGTAGACCGGTTGACTAAACTATGCAAGTTCATTCCAACCAAGTCAACTATTATGTAAGATTTCAAGCTTTTTGTAATCAAGAAAAAAAAGGTACAAAGCGGGTACAAAGCCTATCTAAAGAGGATTAATTTTGAAAATCAATGAGAACTTGCCTGATTATAGCAAGGATCGGTATTTTTGAAATCTTAACCACGACGATACTATAGCTAGGAATTTTCATAACTGAATTCGGGCAAAAATCGACCCCGCTTTTCCCTCTAGAATTTTTCACAGTTACTTTAATTCCCAAAGATAATTGAAAGCTTTTAGTAATTATTAAAGCACAAGACTTTATCATACCCTACTAGATATTTTCCATATATTTATCGTTAAAGCAAAAAATGGGCTTGAAAATTAGTAGATTTGAAAATTAAAGTGGACAGGTGCTAGGAGAGGGGCCATCATGGACCTGCTAAAGACAAATTTAGCAGCAGATAGTGTTAGCTAGAGCTAGGGGGCTGCTTGGGCTATAAGAAACTGCTAAAGAACAGCCTCTATGTGCCAAGAAAATCTATAAATAGGCCCTTAGGCTTCATAATTGGTCTCAG
The DNA here is from genome assembly GCF_014529385.1 of Adiantum capillus-veneris. Taxonomy (NCBI): domain Eukaryota; kingdom Viridiplantae; phylum Streptophyta; class Polypodiopsida; order Polypodiales; family Pteridaceae; genus Adiantum; species Adiantum capillus-veneris. The sequence goes on along the minus strand of NC_140959.1, from coordinate 40,149,589 downwards.
ACTCGGAGACCTTGGCCAAAAATCTCTCGTGCTTAGAGAGCTCCTTCCAAAAAATCATAAATAGAGAAACCTCTTGTTATTAATTAAGGTAATTAGTGTTAATCTTAGTCGATGTGTAAAGGATATATTAAACTATCTAATTCTCTTAATTAATTCATAAATTAGGAAAGATTAAATCTCTCTCTACTATTAATTGCATTCTTATATGCTATTAGATTGTTGATTACTTAACTTCTAATTATGATTAGTAATTAAAGTAATTATTAACCTATAATAGAGCTAAAATTGATTAATTTTGAGCTTAATTTAGGAGAAATATATCAATTAAGCTTAATCAATTATAATATAACTTTAAGAGCTATTTCATAGTGAAAATATTTCATAATTTTCTAACTAATTTTAGTATTTGATTAATCAAAATTTATTTTAATTTAAAATTAAAGGGGAAATTAGAAATATAGTTGAATCAAGCATGGGATAATTATCAGAGAAATATCTAAGTGTTAAGAACTCGTGATAATTAGTTCATAATTGGTTAAATAGTTTTAGTAATTATCTTGGTCCAAAAACCTTATTTTTGACTAAAAATTAATCAAGATAACTAGAAAATATGTTTAAAAGTTAGTAAGATAATTATTCAAGAAAGATATAAGTGTTAAAAACCCGTGATGATTAGTCCTTAATTAGTTAACTAGTTCTGGTAATTATCTTGGTCTAAAAATCCTAGTTTTGACTAAAAATTAACCAAGCTAATTAGCAAACATGTTTAAAAGTTGATAAGATAATTATCAAGAACGATCTAACTATTAAAAACTCAATATTATTAGCTCCTAATAATTAGTTAATTAGTCTTAATACTTATCTTGGCCTAAAATCCCTATTTTTGGCTAAAAACTAATCAAGATAATTAGCAAACATGTTTTAAAGTTAGTAATATAATTATCAAAGAAATATATAAAGGTTTAAAACCCATGATAGCTAGCTCATAATTAGTTAATTAGTTTTAGTAATTATCTTGGCCTAAAATTCCTTTAGCTAAAAATTAATCACGATAATTAGCAAATATTTTTTAAAGTTAGTGATATAATTATTACAAGAATTAATAGTTGTTAAAAATTTGTGATAATTAGCTCATAATTAGTAGGTAGGTTTAGTAATTATCTTGGCTTACAAACCCTGTTTTTGACTAAAAATTATAAGATAATTGTCAAAGAAAGCTCTAAATATTAAGAACTCAATAGAATTAGCTTATAATTAGTTAATAAGTTTAAATAATTATCTTGGTCTAAAAACCTTTTTGGTTGAAAAGTAATCAAGATAATTAGCAAACATGTTATAAAGTTAGTAAGATAATTATCACAAAAGATATAAGTGTTAAAAAACCATGATAATTATCTCATAATTAGTTCATTGAGTTTAGTATTACTTTGGCTTACACGCTTGGCCTGAGATAGGCACTTGTCCATACCCTTCTCAAGATTGTGGAAGGCGCAAGACAACCACAGAAAAGTGTCTGCTATCTGACGAAGTCCAAGTAAGAATAATTATGTATCGTTCCGTACATAGTAGGTGACGTTATTATCCCCCTTTACTTTGTCAAGTATAATGTGTTTAAATCTGGGGGTTCCAATCTTTGCGCTTATCATGCACACAAGAAAGCACATTGTTGAAGTCTACAATTATTGTCAAATCTATATGGACTAGGAAGCGAGACATTGGTTTGTAGCAAGGAAGCTGGCGATCAATGTGCTCTACTTCATCAATGGTGGGCAATGGAGGTTTTGAGCCAACCACAAGAATTTTAACTACAGAGAACAAATGGACAGAAACTAAGAGAGAATACTTAAATTTATATTGCCGGGAATAAAGATACAAAGTTGCAATCTAAAAAAGATAGCATGAAAAAAAAAGATACAAAGTTGCAAGAAGCTAAAGCTTCCTGCATGCTCTGGTTTTTGGGGGGAGTATGCCAGTACTCTTTTTGGGGTCCTGGGACATCTCGTCCTCCACCTGCTTCTTTACCTTCTTCCGCATATCCATCACTACAAATGGCAAGGTTGATTCCATTTCAGGATCCTCTACCTCAGCTACACTGTCCTCCTTACAGGCATCAGTACCTGGGCAGCATATTGTGACCACAATGAACGTGGTGACCATGAGTGAGACATGGGAGGAGACAGATATACAAAACTGAAAATACCTCAGTTGCTTGCGGATGGAGTTGTCTCCTTCAAAAAGTCTCTGTCACCACCCTCAATAGTTTTCCCACCCTCAAAGTTCTTGTACTTTAGCAACATGGCGTCAAGGTCAAAGACTTCGTCCACATCATGCATGGACGATGTGGAAGCTTCTTTCTCGGCCGTTGGCTTAGCTGAACCAACGCACACAACTAGTGTACAAGACAGATTAGCATAATTTCTGTTGTATAAAATGACCAACCTGCCTTCAAGCTCCTCATAAGAATTCCCAAGTGCCTAGCATCTTGCTATATGGGGTATCTCCCATTTATAGTCTGGTACAACATACTTGGGATCAGTCGCGCTGACCACTGAAAAGCAGAACGGATGGTATCCGGGGGCACACGGCAGCTGAAAGACACCGGCCGCATATTTTCCCAACAATTCTTGACCACATCTCACACAAGTTCCAGACAATAAAACAGTATCTACACTAAATTTAGATTTGGAGGGTGGAGTGGGCGCTAGAATGGCCCTACCATCTCTTTTCATGAACTTGTTGGACCCCTTCATGAAGGAGGACTGCCTTCTGAACTCACCAAGATCCCTTTCCATTTCCTGAAATATTTTCCGTACAAAATGAAAAACAAAGGAAGATTATTGCACAACCAACCATGATGGGGGACATGCAAGCCCTAGCAGCAGGCACTTGCAAGCACCTTGGAGCACTTGCTGGAAGATTCAAGTACTTGTGGACACTTGCAAGTGCCTGCAAGTGCTATATATGTCCACTTGTAGCACTTTGAAATGCACTTGAAAGCTCTTTTTGGCACTTTGAAGAACTTTCAACCACCTACAAACTTCTGTAAATTCTTGCAAGGTCTTAAAAGTGGTTAAAAGTGCTCTGAAGTGATTGCAAAAAGCACTTTTAAGTACTTTGAAAGCATTTTGAAGCAATTTTAAGCACGTTGAAGCACCGTCAATCACTTGCAGGACTTCGCAAGTGGTTGAAAGTGCTTCAAAGTGCTTTAATGTGCCTGCAGAGGTGGTTCAAAGTGCTTGTAAGTGCATAGAAGTTAGGCACTTGCAGGCATTTGTAGGTGTTTAAAAGTGCTTGGAAGTGCTTGTAGGTGCTCCATTTTTCCACTTACATCACTTTGAAAGGCACTTCCTAGCACTTGGAAGCTCTTTTGAGCACTTTGAAGCACTTTCAACCACCTGCAAACTCCTACAAGTGCTTGCAGGGTCTTAAAAGAGGTTAAAAGTGCTTTAATGTGGTTAAAAGTGCTCTGAAGTGATTGTTGCAAGAAGCACTTTTAAGCACTTTGAAACCATTTTGAAGCAATGTTAAGCACTGTGAAGCACCGTCAATCATTTGCAAGACTTTGCAAGTGGTTGAAAGTTCTTCAAAGTGCTTTAATGTGCATGCAGGTGGTTCAAATTGCTTTCAAGTGCATAAAAGTTACGCACTTTTTAGCACTTGCAAGCATTTGTAGGTGTTGCAGGTGCTTTAAAGTGTTTGCAAGTGCTAAATAGTCATGCATTTTTTAGCACTTGCAAGCACTTTTTGTTGGAATTAGGGTTGCAGAGAAACGTACACAGCTTGTAGAAGACGAAGGAAGCTTGAGGCACACAATAGAGAGTGTGTTACTTAGTGTGCAATGGAAACATAGATAGCCCTAGAGTGATGGGCGTATATACAATTCTTGGGGGAAAAAACCTCCTAAAGAGGGAAAAAATGCCCCGAAGGTCCTGGTGTGTTCACACACATCACTACCACATGTGTATGGTAACAAATCCCCCCTAGAGTGATGCAGTGAACGAGTGCTGGCACATGAGTAAAGGGAAGTGCCATGCCCTGAGGACATGATCAGTCCACAAAGGGGAGTAAGCCCAAAGCTTTGCGGAAAGCTTCAAGCTTCTCACGGGACAATGTCTTTGTACAAAAGGCCAGATGCAACAATTTCATCACCAAAACTAAGATCATGAACTGTACATTTTTCATCCACAAATTTGACTACAAGTCCAAGTTTAGCAAGTGAGGATACAGACAAAAGATTCTTCTTGATCCCAGGTACATAAAGTGCCTCAACAAGTGTGAAGGAACTGTCATTTGCAGTAGTAAGCACAATCTTTCCAACTCCCTGAATCAGATAAGAGGCATTGTTGGCACAAGTGGCTGAATTCCCACGAGGGATAGACTCAAGAGAGGTAAACAATTCACGATGTGAGGTAATGTGCTTTGTAGCACCACTGTCGAAATACCACACATGTGAATCTGCAGCAACTGACAAGCATGCATCATGGACAGCATGATTGTAAGTGCACTTTGCGCTAAAAGCCCATTCTACATCAATATCAGCAACACGGTCTCCTTTCACAGAAGACTCAACAATGGCTGCATTTGTAGTGGAACCACCCTCTTTCTTCTTAGCCTCTTTGGCCTTCAACTTAGGACACGATTTGATCAAGTGATCATTAGTTTTACAATAATGGCAGCGTATCTTCTTTTTGCCCTTATCACCAGAATTTCAAGACGAATTGCTGCCAGCAGAAGAATTAGGAATAGAAGTTTTGCCACTCGCAGCAGAACCATAAGAAGTGGCCACATCGCTGTTACTACCCTTTCTTTGAGAAGCAATAAAAGCCTGTTCAACTGCACGCTGCCTAGTTATGTTTTTTTTGGAAAGTAACTCTTGCAACAGCAATGTGCATAATGCATCAAACTTGACAACTTCAGGATTTCCTTGGGTAATCAATTTCCAAGTACTAGCAAAAGTCTGGTAGGCATCTGGTAAGGCATCAAGAACAGTCTGCACAAGGGAACTATCTGAAATGACTTCACCTGCAGAAATAAGTTTCTCATTGATATCCTTGACACCAGCAAGGAAAGTATCCATATCATCTTACTCATGCATAATCTTTGACTCCAGCTCTTTACACAGCAAATCAATTGTTTGCGGGTCGCCGCGACGGACGTCCATAGCATACCCTTCAGGCATCAACATAAATATCAATACCAGGAAAGCGACTCGGATGAGGCATGGAAACTCACTAGGGTGTCAATCCTAATGAAGTGAACTCGAAGAGATGCAAATACTAACTCTACAAGAAAATCAAACGCACTAAAGCCAAGTAATCTGCCTATGTCCTTCTACACAACTCTACAATCATCACGCCTGTTTACCATGCAAATCATATCGGATTCGCACGAAACTTGAAGGGAAGCTACAGGGGACTATCAGGAGCATATCCTATTACTGTCACAGCATTCTGGATGGGTACACGGATCACGATCGTTCATCCCAAAGTATGCAAAAACAGTGAACAGATGATCCTAAAAGGTCGTTTTTGGGTCCCTAAAGCCTCTCCTAGGGTCAAAACAACATAAAATACACATATAAACACTCAAAACAGCGATTTAAGGCCACATCGGTTGCATTTGATACCTACACAGAATGTTGAATGCTTACACTTGAATGAAAGAGCAGAGTAAGAAGAACACAATGCAATAAACAAAATTGAATTTGAATTACCGTAGCCACAATAGCGATGATTACAAGTTGGATCCAAGAGGTCGCTCCCTGTGCGTACAGCAATAGTCACTTATCTTTAAAAAATAATCTCCCTTTCGCACTAAGCTTAGTGTATTATACCTAGGGCTTTTTAAAGTGGCCGGCGGCCAACTTCTCATGGACCTTTACATACATCATTGGAAAAATTACATCTTTGACTTAGACTTGACATAGACGATTGTCATTAGGTTTTTACAGGGTTTGATGTATTAAACGTTGGAAAAATAATGTGACCACATCAAAACTTTGGCCGGCTGACCCAATGGGCGCCTTGGCTAGGTGAGCACTTGTATGTTGTTATCACCTCCAAACACTCCCCCCTTACTAGCTTGTGTCGTCCCTTGACACGACCATTTGTAGTCTGGTCTTCTTGTTAATGAGATTTCCCACTTCCTTGATTGAGTTATATCTGGCATGTTTTGCTTGTTCAAATGGGGTTCCCATTTGCCTTTGATTGATGAACATGTGTTTTTTGTGATTTGGATGTCATGGACGAGACATTTGTGCATGTTGTTGCACATCCTGCTTTACCTTTCCATTTGTGCAGTTGGTCGATGATACCTGCTTCTTTGGATACTTTGCCTCCTGGTGCAATTGACTTTTATTGGAGATTGTATCTCAAAATGTTTGAGACTTTGACATGTGTGCACTGGCATCTCCAATTTGATTTTCTTTGCCACTTTGTGAATAGAGCTTTGTTGGTATCTTTTGAAGATAAGAGCTGCTCTTGTCCAAGCGTAGTTGAGAACAATGTGGCCCCACTTTATCTCTTTGACGATCGTGTAACAAATTCTTTATTGGTTTCATTTGATGGAAGGAATATATACAATAGAATAATGATGGGTGTTTCTAAATTAGGGTCTAGAACCTAAATGACCAAAGGGAAAAACCCAGTGGGAAAAAATGCCTCTGGTATACGCTCTTATTAGGATTGAAGACTTGGAAGTTGAGTACATGTTCATGTAAGGTGAGTGCTGGGGAGAAATAAAGTAAGAGTGCATAATGCAAGCGCCAATTATGGGACACTCTATATGCACACAAGAGTTCTTTCAAGAAAATCATGTAGTGTGAAAAATGAGTTGTTGGGTGCTTCAAGGAACAAATGTAGCACATGTGATATCCAAGGACATCTCAATAGCTTCCATATTTCCAAGAAGGGTTTTTGATGTTGAAGCTTCTCCACTCATTACTCACTATGCATAGTGTGTGAGTGTCTTTTGGACTATCTTCTTCACTTTACCAAACTTAAAATACATAGACTTGGACTCTTATGCTCACCTATACCAGCATGAGCGACACAACATAAATATGATCAACTCCTCCACCTTGAGCAGTACCTAGAATAGCTAAGACTCTTAGACCATAGAGAATATTACTTGAAAGGCTTTGGGACTAATGCTTTGCTCATTTAGTGGCTCAGCTGCCCGACTCTTGACTTTTATGCCATGTATTTTTAATGAAGACTTGGACTTACTTGTTCATGGCCTGAAACCCAATGCCATAAGGTCTTGAGATTAAGGCCTCTATCATTGCTTTGGTCTTTAGATGCCATCATCTTTTCAAGTAAGTTGGCATACTTTGACTCCTCTAGCTTCTTTTGTTGCATGGGATGTTCCGTAAGGAGGCCACATTGTTGTACCTTTACTTTTTCTTCTTTGTGAGGAGCCTAAGTTTTCAACAGTGGTTTTGGGACCCACTTTGTTCTTGCTTCATGAGTTGCTCCCTTGACTTGATGGACACTAGGCTTTTGTATCCATACTTGGCTATTACCATTGTAAAAGCCTTGCTTTTGTAGTAGGAGACGAGGGATCCATTTTGAGGTTGTTTCTCCCTCGGTTGTGCTTCTCTTTGTTGTTGTTGATTGTCTTTGTGTGGGGTCCTTTGCTACTTGGCTGGTCTTAGTGGCTCTAGGTTGAGCAACTACTTTGGGTAACCATATTTGGGTGTTACCTTCATAGAATCCTTGTAGATTGACGGGAACCATTCTATTCTTTGTCTTCATTGGGCCTTGTTGGGTAGCTTGATAAATCTCTTACTTTGGTACCCATATTTGTTGTATTGTTTGCTTCTTTGAATCTCTTTTCTTTTGCTTCTTCTTTCTCCTAGTTGAGTTGGTTGTCTTGCATTGAATGCTCGGCTTGTTCTTTGTGGAGTTTCTTTGTAAGGGTGAGAAGTTCCATGCCGTTACCTTGGGCTTTTTGGCCCAAACATCATTTGAGGCCACCCACCCTGTCTCCTTTTGTTGTTGAGATTGTTCTTGAGAGTGTATCCAAATTGGATCTTTGACTTTAACGTGTTCCTTGGATACCAACACCTGCTTGACATTTCTTTGCTTCTTTTGGAGACTTTGCTGTGATGGAGATTTAGGTTGCAAAACCTTTTGTTTAGGGATCCATTGCATTGTTGAAGCTTTAGTTCTTGATGTAGAGGCTCTGCTTGAGCTTTGATGTGGGCTTGTCGAAGGTAAAACTGACTTGCGAGGATGATCTTCTTCAATGTTTAGTTTGGCCTTAGCTTTTTCTGCTGCAGATGGTTGTGTCTTTTTTGTTGATGTCTCTTGGACCATCTTTGTTGTTGTTGATGATGCTTTTTGTTGTTGCCCGAAGAAGATATTCTTCCAACTCTTTGTTAGGACTAGACTTTCTTTGATGTGATGTGAGTCAACTATGTTGAAGTTGTCTTTGAACTCCCCATGACTCAACTTGAGTATTGCCTCCGCTATGCCAAAACTTGGGATTGGTGTTTTGGAACTGGTGTATACTCTTTCCTCCACTTCTTTAATTGCGGCTTTCCCATCATTATCCAAGTGCCATATGACATTATATTCTTAGTAGCATAAGGCTCAATTGCGTCCGAACATGTAACCTTGAGCCCTGTTTGTCCGCATAAATTGAATTTGATCAATGTGGGATATTTTCCATTTTTGGCTTCTTCCTCATTCTTCCTTTGATCTTGAGTTTGTTGAACATATGTTGATGTGGAGCTTTGCACATCTGATTCTTCCTGTACTTTCAACTCTGCATCATTTGAAGTTAGTTTCTTTGGAGTAGATGTTGTTGACTCTTCAAGTATGTCAATGATGACATCTCCACATGGTTGTATTGCTCCCTAGTTTGTGTTTGTACAGCATCCTCCATGACATAGCTATTTGTCCCTCTATTTTCATTCTCACAAATCTCATTAGCATTTCTCAGCACTTTCAACATAAAACATGAAACTAGGTCGTAGCCTTCTTCATCACAAAACTTGGTTGGAGTTAACTCATTTACACACACATCCAAGGTTGCCAATATTTGAGTCCATCCAAATGGCTCAAATAATTGCTCTGGAAAGGGCCATGAGGATATTTCATCCCTCGTTGCTCTAGGGTTTGGTTGGGTTTCAATCTAGCCTCATATGCTTCCAGTGCAGCATCTAATGGCTCCGAAGGACTTTGTCTACCAACACAGATCCTCCGGAAGACGCCTTCCTTGGTTTCTTATCGCTCACCACCGTTTTGTTTTCCCGTTCTTGTTTTAACTTCTCCTTTGTCTCTTGTAATTCTGTTTGTAGTGCAGTTTGATTTGTAATTGTTTTTGCTTTAATTCTGTCTATTTTGGCTTTCCAGGATTTTCTCCCAGTCCTCACTGACACACTAGTTGTTTCCCCTTGTTTGGGTTGTTGATCATTCTCCTCATTAGCTTGGTCCTCAGTATTTTCTTTTGCTTGGGCTCTAGTCACTACCTTCACAGGAATTTTGGGTTCTGCCTCTGATCCATTTGGAGAAGGTAACACTCCCACAACATTCATTGTTGTTTTCCCCTGTTTTTTTGGGTGTTTTGGACAATTAGGAACAACGTGTGTAATGGCACACTCCAAACAATATCCAATTATCTCTACACGAGAACAAATCTTGGCCCAATGATTACCTCCACACTTGTAGAATGGTCTATCTTGTTGAGTCACTGGTGGCACAATTGATGGTTGTTCTTGCTTAGCCAGAATGGTCTCTGGTCTCTACGCTCTTGATTGGCTATGAACATTAGAGTTTCCTCATTCAATGAATAGAGTTTTCTCATAGGTTATTGCCCTAGCTTAGGTTGTGATACCACGGTTCTTTGTAAATCCCTTGATAAAACCCTATTTTGAAATAATGGATGATTTGGTAATGGCATTTGTTCTTCTATTTGATGTCCAAATAGTATCCCCCTCGTGTAGGTTTGATTATAATAGCACTCACTCATCTCATGATTGGTCCATTTTTGCTCAATGGCACACCATTTTATTCATTGTGCTACTTGCGCTGCTAGCTCATCTAGGTTGGTCATTAATTGAGACATAACCACTTGCCTTGTGTTGGTTTCGCTAGATGCTAAAGGAAAATTATCGAGAGTGATCTTTGTATCACCAATTTCCTCGCCATAGGCTTTACAATTGTCAACTAGGTATAACGCTTCTCTCATGACTTGTTCAAAGGAAATACATCCTTTTAAGTGCAAATCTTTCTTGAGAGTTTCATTTTTCAAACCCTCTATGAAGAGAATTGATAATCTTTCATCCTGTGGTAACTCGCGTTCCTGACATCTCTCTATATATTGTTTGAAGCGTAGCAATGCTTCCTTCACTCTCTCATCTTCTTTTTGCTTGAATGCATAGATTTGGGACACTATATTATGCTTGATTCCCCTTTTAGAGAACTCCACAACAAATTCTTGCAACAGTTGTTCAACGTTTGAGAAGGCATTTTTTGTCCAACGATGGAACCAATTCAATGCTATCCCTTCCAAGGTTAATCCAAATCCCTCATACTGTGTATGAAAATAAAATACTTGTTCGGCTCTTAACACTTGTTTGAACAAGGATGCATGTACATATGGATCCCTTAATCCATCATACTTCTTCTTGACACATTTGGCCAATTGATATGGTCTCATTGGTTCTGGTTCAACCATGTATCTCAGCGTGTTGAGGTCTCTCACAAAGACATCCCTCATTCCGTCTTCTTGTCTTGGAGAAAATCCTGGTGGAATCCCCTTTGAGACATGTTTCAGAAATGTTGATGGATTTATAAGTCTAATTGGTGGTCTCCTGGTTCCACTCAATGAGGTAGGAGCTACACTCCGGTGAATAGCTATTTTGGATGTTTGAGGTCCATTTGCTTCCATTGTTTCAATGTTAGCTTCTTGCAAATCAATCTCAAAATAGCCTGGTACGCTTACACTCAGTTGAAAGTAGTAAGCAGAGATTGGAGTACCCATGTATGTATATCTTTCTAGGTCAATTGGGCTGATAATTTTGTACTCTCGTCCATACTTATCTACCATTAGAACTTGCACTCCCTGGTCATCTGTGTATGTGAAGGCATAGAGGTTCTTGTAGTCTGTCAACTCTTCAATGATGGAATTTAAACATCTATAGAAGTTGTTTTGATCCCCAATAGGTAACCTATAAAGGCCATCATTGGTCTTTATGAACCTCACGTTGGGTTTGTTGATTAGAGGATGCTTCTCCTCTAAGTCTCCAGCAATTTCCTCTTTTGCTCTTCCAAACTCCCGCATTTTAGTTGATTGGTTTGGCTTCCAGTGAGCTACATGATCACTTGACAGATATCCATGATCCATGCCTTGAGGTTTGGCTTGATATGATTGATAAACCTCATGGTCTTGTCTCAACCCTCTTGTTATAGGTGTTGCAGTATTTTTGGCTGTTTGTGTAGGTGGCATAGCTCTGAGTTGAGTGGGAAACCCTAATGATGGATGAGTTGTCATGTTTAAGCCTCACTCAATACTCTCAAGATGGTCCGTGATAAGAACACCTTGTCTTAGTGCAAACAATCCCTTTTTGCCCCTGGTCAAGTCTCTAAAAAGTCAGGCTTTGGTGCCCCACTGACCTTTGGATACTGGTTTTGGGTACCCTAAAAGTTTTTAAATGGGAATCCTAGCAAATTTCACTCTTAAATAAAAACTTTATCTCACAAGCTTTCTTCCTAGCTATAGGAGACTCAGTTTGGAGTTGTCTGTCAAAAGTTAGAGCAGTTTTGGTAAACTGCACTTGAAACAGCACTCAAAACAATTTCAGGATCAGGACACAAAGAGATTTTGTGCTTGTATCTTGGCTTCCAGAGGGTATTTTTCACTCAAACTCGAGATTTGGAAAAGACATTTTGTGCTTGTATCTTGGCTTCCAGAGGGTAATTTTCACTCAAACTCGAGATTTGGGATGTACTCAAGTAGGTCTACAAACTTATGAAGTCAAATACCCTCACTATGTAGAGGTGCACCGATCACAATCGTTGATCCCATGTCACAGATTTGGAAGATTTTTGCACAGTAGCTAGCCCTTGATGTCTTGATACTGATGGCCATTTTTCGGCTATTCAACATCGCCGTAGTGAGCTACCTCATCCTACCAAAATCACCCAAACACTATGGCTATCCCTACCTTTTCATTGTACATAGACATGTGTGAGTTAGGGAATTTTTCCCATATCTCCTTAAAATCCTCAACTAGCTAGTCATTTGGGCTAGTTGAGTCAAAATATATATATATATATATATATATATATATATATATATATATATATATATATATATATATATATATATTATGACCCATTTGTGTGTAAATATTTCATTGTATATATGGCCTAAATATAGGGATTTTTATAATTATTTTGGTATTTTATTTAAATATTCATACTTAGGTGTGTGTTTTATTAATCTTGTGTATGCCTTCTTTCATCCTCTTGCACCATAATTATATTTTTTGCCAATGTGTACATAATCTAACCTCATATTTTTCTTTTATACATCACCCCCACATTTTCACCCTCACCCTAGTGAAAACAAAAAATTGATTTCTACTCCCTTAGTCACGTTTATTATATTATTTACTTACATACCCTTTCTTCTTTTACCCAAAATAATACAAAGAGGTACCATATCATATGTTTCCAATATATTTCCATATCCATAATTCCTCCATATTTTTATTATTATTTTTACTCATTATTCTAACACCATGTGCTCATTGAGCTAAAATCCATGAATAGTCCATACCTAGTCCCACCATGTATATATTGCTTTATTCACCAATAATCCTCCTCCGTGTATGTGTAAAGGGAAACTTGGATTCTTTGTATCATGATATGACAAAGGAGGGGCTCACTCTTGGATATATTGTACAAATTCAACAAAGGAGGGGGCCACTAAAAGACTTTTGCAGGCATAAAAAATAGGCTTTTTTGTGAGATTTTTGGCACCCATCTCCACTCCGAATTTGGAGCGGTGGTCAAAAGAGAAAATGTGGACCAAGAGCTAAATAATCACCTCAAAACGTTTGGTGATTTTTGGAGTAACCACCGGTGAGCTAGGATCTTTTGAGTGGACCCCAGTCTTCCCACTTTTCTCACAAGTAGCCTATAGTCTTCTCTCACCTCTTTCCACACTTCTACACACACAAACACACACACACACACACACACACTCATTCCTCTCCATCCCTCACTCAAACATGCACCTTTCATGGTTTCTCTCACCTTCTTCACCATTAACCTCCCCTCTTACTCCCATAGCTCTCATATGAGCTCTCCATGTACATATACCATCTCTATGCCTCTCTCTATTATCTCCAAAGTACAATTCCATCTTAACCCTTCTCTATATACATGAAATTCAGCATGTAAACCATGCTTAACCTCTGCAAATCAAGAGATCTAATCAACCAAATTACCATTTTCATCGCGATAATCAACCTTGGTGGCAGTGGCGCAAAGAAGAGAAGACAAAGAAGAATATCGATAGTCATTTTGAGAACCTACACAAGTAAGTCCAAAACTTCTTCAAGCTTCACCATCACAAAGATTTTCTCACTTCAGGGGCTTGAGGTGTTCCACAAAGTCATAGGTGACAGCCTCAATTTGCAGCACCCTAAAATATTCACAATTGTTGCCTAATAAGGTTTCCCCATGAGCAAAGAGTTGAAAAATACTAAAGTATGTTTTAATTAAGCAAAGATCTGAAGGATACTCAAATATAGTGCAAAAGTGGGGGGCGGGGAATGTTGATGCACAGGAAGGCCTGCAGATAGCATGTCAGCAATGCTAGATCAGTGTTCAAGAAAAATGATTCTCACAAACTTACAAATTTCCTTTGGGCAATGGAAAAGCTAAAAGGTTTCTTTTACTTGCTAGCAAAAAACACAAGAAAGTAAAGCTAAAGACTTATCCAATGTTAGGCTTGATAGCACATACCTCTTGCTTAGCATATCCATTCTTAAATTTAACCGCCATCTTTAGGAGGTCTAGGGCCAATTTATTTAGTCTCTCAAGCAAAGAAATCAGTGACTTACATAAATGAGTGACTTACAAGAACTCTTGGCTATGTGTGTTTTGATAAAGTGCCTCTCATTAACTCGCTTTATTTTATTATTGCTCGAAAAAGTTTGCTAAAAACTTGGGATTCAGGACCTATGGGGTCCCCACCTGCACACGCTCCAGTAGCACAACCATCACAAGAATTGCGGCCATTAGGAATCTAAATCCCAATTTGTATTGATTACTTTATATGAGATTCTCTATGTAATGGCACATCAAAACTTAGTGGTTGCTCATACTATGTTTTAACTTTTTATGAGTATCGTGTATTGTATGCTTGCCACTATGTTTTAATTGTTGTCACTATGTTTTAATTTTTGAAGGCAAGTTAACTAAATGTGTTTAATCTTTTAGTGAGATGTTTTTATCCAAATTATTTTATTTAATAATCTTACAAAGGACATGGTGCGAATGATCTTGGAAGTAAAGTCACTTGGGGCTCTTTATATAAATAGCCAAAAAATCACTAGTTTCATTCATTCATTCATTCGCAAGTTTTGCTATGTTTTTCTTCATAGGTTAATCTTTTAACTCTTTTCTCATTCACATAGGTCCGGAGAGGCACACACTTCTCAAACCAGCACCAAACAGTAAGGATAGAGCAAAGACAAGAAGGGGGAGGTAGGGGAAGGAGATGAAAACAAGTTTGGCTATGCTTCCCTTCAATTACTGACAAAAAACAACTACTACAACTCTAGGAATTCTCTGCTATCACACGGCTTTGTCGGCTCTAGCACAACCAGCGTCAAAGAGTGCAGACGATGCCTGGTGTCACCTTGGAGCGACTCCCTTCTTGAGAACACGAACAAAAAATAACCCTGGTTGTCTTTGTTGGCTTGAAGAAGTTTTGAAACCTTCTCTTCTCTGTCGTTGGAGGCTCCTTGTTAACCACCGGCATCCACTTCTAGAAGTCATGGGTCGGGCTTGTCGGTCCAATAAGAAAAGGATAAGAGTGATCGTGGATGAGAGGCGCACTCTAACTGGAACATTCAAGGGCTAGCTGGCTAAGCATGGATACCCAAGTGTGAATGGGCGAGCTCATATAAAAGTCACCTAAACCTAAAAATCACTCATTCTCTCATTTGTGCACTTGAAGAGTGCTCTTGCTGTATCTCCATCTTTTTCTTCTTCATCCCCTTGTGTGTGTGTGTATACGTGAGAGAGAAAGAGAGAGAGAGAGAGAGAGAGAGAGAGATTGTGCGCGATCGAGCATTGCAACGACGGCACGGCAGCGGCGAGGCGGTTGAGCATGGCACGACGGTTGCTCCTTCTTTGCGGCAAGGAATCCTCCACAAATGCGAGCGTAGGGCGGTGAGTGACACGTCCTTGCTCTCTTGAGCTTGCTAGATTAGTCTGGTTGTGTGCTTGCAGCCATTTGTGGCTCGCACACAGTGTATGGAAAGTCCCTTGCATTGACACGTGCAACAGACACGCACATTATTGGTGTTGTTTCCGGGGAAATGCCTGCATTAAGCTTGAGTAGCACTCTATGCTGCTTTGTGGTGCATTATGAAATGTAGGAAAGGTAGAGAAGAAAGGTGTGTGCTTGTTGAGAAGGATTTGGTTTTGCTACAGTGAACTATTTTTGTTAATAAGGTGTTGCGATGTACTGTGTTTTCTCTGTTGATAAGGGGTTAGCATTAAGGTAGTAGATCTATAATGTTAGTTTTGTAAGGTACAATAAGTAGATCTGTTAGCTAATGAGTTGTTGTAGTACTGTGTTAGTGTGTAACAGTAGTTGTGTTAGTTGTAAGTAGGTAGGTTAGGTGTGTGTGTGCTCGCGCGCGCAGTGCGGCCGCACCGACCTTATCCCAAAACAAAACCAAAAACAAAAAATTTAAAAAAATAAAATTTTAAAGGTAGGACCGAGATCGAGAATATTCCCCAGGCCCAAGCCCAAGCCCACGCTCAGGCTCAGGCCTCAGTCACCCTTAATAATTACTTATTTTAGCCTCACACCTAAGTAAAAATTGACCCTTTTGAGGACCATCGGAGATTCGAGTAACCAAAAATTGTGTTGTAAAGCACACCATGGCCCCCTGAGCAATACACTCGTTTCAAGCTATCACAAGCTTTAATCCAAAAACTGATCATTAAAAAATACTTAAAAATATAAAAAACGAGGTGCAAAACGCCCAAAAAATCAGGCGGTTAAACCTCGAGGGTATTCATTGACGCTTGTAGGGTGCCAAAAGCACACGGATCTGCGCTATGATCACATGCTAGAGCCCAAGCAACTAGCGAGCATTTCAACTTACGTGCGTTCTTAATACCCACCTACTTTAGGTTCTGGACCCTCGGTGGGAACCCACGGTAGTACCACTCAGGACCCGCATATAGTATCTGGTGACTCTTCCTCTGACTACGACGTCATGGAGGGTTACCCAATGCCTAATCCTGATAGCTCAAGCCAAGACATGCATGCCATGGGGCCACGGTCCGGGCCGAACGTGCTTAGCCGCTTGAAGGAAGCCTTTAGTAGAGCCACTCGCTCCGAACATGGAGCTAAGGATGTAAATGAGGGGGGTGGGGAAGTAAATTCGCCATTCATGACCAACGTAGACCCTATGCTATTAGAGAGTGTGCACGTGAATAATCCATTCACTGTACCCCCTGACTCTTCAAAGCTATTCCCCTCCGAGGTTATATTACCTGATGGTAGAAGCCTTGCCGAAGTATAAGAAGTTGAGCGGTATATCATCGCGGCTAGGAAAAAGGAAATTGAGAGCTTACGCAAGGTGGAGCAACCAAGAGAGTTAAAAGTGAAAGCTCCTATGTCGATATCATTTCTAGTAGAGCAATCAAGTGCTCCTGAATTAGCGACCACTAAGGGTCAACCCATAGAGAGCCACATTGCATCTAGTTCAAAAGACGCCCCTAGCACCTCAATCCTAGATGGAGCGTTCTTAAATGAGAACTGGGAGTACGAACTACGAACGGAAACTCTAACCGACCTATACACAAGTCACACCTATCACCTGGGTTGGTTAGATGTCCTACAATTCACAATGGGTGCTACTAGTATGGAGGATCAACAACAAAGAGTTTGTAAGGTCATCCATAAGGTTATTGAGCTAAAGAGACAGAACAAGGGGATCCACATGCCTTCAACCGGTCTCGTGAGATTCTTGGATACAGGGAAGGTTAAACAACCAACCTTATCACAAATGGAGACTCCCTCGATAAGTCTGATGGATCCTCCATATGTTGTTTCGCTAGGGGTCTCAGTGCAATCTGAGCCCACAAGTGATAGCTTTACCTTTCCAAGTCTAGCTCATCCTTCCCTTGATGACACCACGGCTACCATGCCTACCCCAATGATGGGCATACCAAGAAACACGCCATGGACCTCATTTGTTAGTAAAGCACCACTACATCGTAGCTCAATGCCTACAACAGTCATATACACCTACATCGTAGCAATCATATACACCTATGGGTCCTCGTACTCATGTAGCCCCTACCCCTCCCATTGTTTCAACAACCTATGCTCCACAATCACAACACCCAAGTTCTTATTTAAGTGGGACCATACCGGCTAGCATTAGCATGTCACATCCAACGTCTGCTATGCCTAGGGCCACACATATGAACTTTGTGCTGCCACATGGCACAACACCGTACCAAACTTGGAACCCAAGGGCTTCCTACGCTCCAAGACCAATGCCAATACCTACTCCACATGTAGTCTCTGGAGCACCTTCACCGACGGTGCCTACTCACTTAGGTGACTTGGAAACATTTTCTCAAGCTATCGGTCGATCTATTGTTGAGAATATGTGTAACACGCCTGATACACAACCTAGAAGTAAGGCAGTACAAATAGCCAAGCTCACACAAAAATTTAGTGGAGACAGGTATGTGAGAAATCATATCGAAGTGTTTGAACAAATATGTGATTCTCTAGGAGAACATAATGACCTGCATAAGAGTAATGCTTTAAGCCTAACCTTAAGTGGGAAGGCAGGGGATTGGTATAGAACCCTAAGGGTGGAAGAAAAAATGATTTACCCTACTCTTAGGAGACTATTCTTGAAAGAATACATACAAGAGGGAGTGCTTTGGTGTGTAGCCTCTCAGCTCTAGAAAGCCCAACAAGAGGAAGGAGAGTCAGTGAGAGACTTTATCAGTCGCTTAAGGCATTTGAATTCTTGTTGTAATCCAAATGAGCACTTTAATAATAATCAATTTCTTGATAGATTCATTAGGGGATTACGACATGAGGATATCTACAATGGCCTAGGCATTAGAGGTATCGCCACTTGGGAAGCGGTCACCACCAATAAGATCCAATTGGAGGATGATTTAATAATTCAAGGAGAAAGAGTGTCTATCTACTAGCTCGCAAGCATCGGGGCATCAGCCAATGGCCCTAAAGCCTATTGCTAAGGAGCCAAAGATATCAGAGATGACTTTAGCAGATCTCACCAAGGCCATTCAGGAGAGTCTTAGAGACAATCGTGCTCCGCAAAACAATCGTATGTCCAAGAAGGGAGCAACAATGGTGCTCAGTATTCTATGGACCGCATACTACTAGTGAATGCCCTACTTTTAGGGTAAAATTCAATGGGAATTGCAATGCGTGTGGGAGGTATGGTCATCAAGCTAAGGATTGCATAGTATTTAAGCGCATGATGGTCAATAGACCAACCTTAGCATGGATAGACACACCTCAAGTGCCTGCATTGATGCCGGCCCCACCTCTTGAACAAACGCCACACCCCGTGGTCCGTAGGGCCCAAAATGTTGTTCAAACAACACCCTTACCACCTCCAATGCTAGCACCGCAACCACCACATATGAGAATCACTTATGTGAATCAAGTGAGTTGTGAGTCATCTATTCCTTGTTTGGAAGTCTGTGAGGAAGATATAGACCCTAATATTGCCTATGGGATTGATGCGCTTGAAGAAAGTCCACAATACTACATGGAGGACTATTGGGGACAAGTCAAACCTGTCTCTATCAACTAGTTGCTCTTGCTGCAAGAGGCCAAAATATTAATTACACTGCTAAGAGACCACCTCCTCAATGCTATGAGTGTGGGGGTCCACATTGTGTGGTCGAGTGTCCTATTAGGCTACAAGAGAACGCCATAGTAATGAAAACCAATCAAGCGAGCATGTCTACAATGCCGATACTCATGTGTAATTGATGTGGCATAGATCATTTGATTGCCCAATGTCTAAATAATCCAAATGCACCAAAGATCACGCCATTAAACTTGATTGAGGTTACCGAGGAGCCATCACAAAGTACACATGTAGAACCAGTAAACGTGCTCACAGGATCGATGCTCCAAAAACAAAATTATATTCTTGAAGAAAGAGACACGGAAATAATTTCCCAATCTTGAAATAAGAAGAAAACATGAAGGAAGAGATCACAAAAAGCGACGAAGTCAGACCCCAGTTCGAAGACCAATATAGGAACTGGTGACGACCCCGTATATATGAACAACACTGAAGAGGATTCTGATTCAGGTGAAACCATGGAGACCAAAAGGACCACTAAGAAAGAAACCAACAAGGAAGATCATCATGAGCCACAATGGCCAGGATCCAAGAAAAATATAGGAACGTATACAAACCCTACAGAGGAGATCGAGCAAGTCAAGCAATTAAGGAGTTTCGTAGAAGATACGCAAAGGGATCTAAAGCCAGCACCTAGGTAGATGTAGATTATAGACACAGTGTTCCCTTCGCAACAACAACCTCACCAAGTTCATAGACCCTTAGCCATACCTAGTGTCATCCAAGAAGAAAGTGACTTAAAGTCATGGGAAAATGGGCGTACTCACTTCTTGTTGGAAAGAATGTTTACAGAGGGACTACATGATCCTATCGAAGAAATGGAAATCCGATCTTCCCCACGTCAAGGGACTAAAGCCCAAAAGATGCCATTAAATATTGCCAAATTGATGGATTTCATGGCTTCAGAAGTTAGATTCACCATCATGTCCAAACTATATGGAGACCCTAAGCTATTCTTAGCTCTTTGAGATTTCCTCAATAGAGAACTGAAGGTCGGGCTACCACAATTTTCACAGATGGATGGAGCTAGGGAGATGCCAATAGAGGAGGAACACTTAGATCCAACCCCCAACCTAGATGAGAACCTTGTTGTAGATATATATGTTAACAAGCTGGGATAATACTTTGAGGGCAACAAATCCAATGCAACCATACCAATCACTACCAAGGGATTAATTGTGAAGAGAATCCTTGATGTTGGCGCGGGGGTTAGCATTGTGACTAAAAGTTACTGGGAAACTATGGGAAGACCTCACCTTGGGACCACAACCATAGTAGTTAACATGGCCAATGGGTCTATTGTTAAACCTATTGGGATGCTAGAAGATCTCAAGATCAAGGTCTTAGGTCATAAAATACAAATTACCTTCATTGTTATGGATTTCTCCAAGCACACTATGGTTCCTGAGAAGATCTTAGGACGTCCTTTCATGAGGGAAGAAAAAATGGTGCATCACTGGTCTAAAAACCATGTCCACTTGCAGTTCCAAGATTCTGTCATTCGAGTGGATCTTGTAACTGGTCAAACACATCCTCTAGGAAATAGGTTTATAATTGATCATAGATCTGACACCACAGTTCACTCGGACCCATTGCAGTATTGTTACACGTGTAAAGTGAACACTGATGTTGGGGAAAATTCTCCTTATATGGATGTACTACCTGGGATGATTGAGTCGGACAATGTGGATTGGGTCCACCTAGCAGCAACCATAGACACTTGGGGAAATAGGGGGACAACCTGGGTAATACCTGAGGGGGATGAAATGCCACCACGCGTACCCTTAAATATGCTAGAAGCAATGCATATAGCTTCTGATAAGACTCATCCTAATATAACGAAGAAAACATACAAGTGGGTCCCTAAATCTTCTTTAGCAACCATGGCTGATGCTAAAAAATAGAAGCCTTGTAAGAAATGTCCCACTTGCTCCAAGAAATGTAAGGCAACATGGTGTTGGATCCCTAAACGACTATTGGAAGCTCACGGCTACTATCAAGGAAATGATCAAATCTGGGTGCCAAAACGTAGATTGTGTTCTTACTTGTCACGTTGTCGAGAAATTTGCGGTCTTGCCAGGAAAGCACCGGGCTTGTGGCTGTGAGAGTTTGTGAGAGAACTCAACAAAAACTATATGAAGGAGTTAAACCATAGATGCCATGAAGACTAGGGTTTGGAAAGAAGTGCAATCAAAGAAGACTCACTCTATCTCTCTTGCACTCACACACACAAAGAAAGAACACAAAAGAGAATGTCAAAACAATACGAAGATGAAAACATCAAGGCTATGGTCGTATCGTATCATGGGTAATGTTAAAGGGTTAATAGATGAGTTAATGGCATTCAATCTTGGCTGACCAAATAGGCTACGAATTGTTCTTTGGAATTGTAGTTTTGTGCTTACCATAATATATATATTTTGTCTAGTGATTGGGATTAATTGTGTGTACAAATCCTCTTGGTTCATAGCAAGATAACTACGCTTACATCAAAAGAAAAATTATAGTCTATGAGAGGTAGTATGATGGGATCCGGTGATAGAAGTATTTCATTGAGCCTTTCAGGGCCGAAGACAAACACTATACGTTGTTGAAAGTGTATTTTACGGCTAATCCATACGTTAATTCTAATAGATCGTACAGAGTGAAAGCGATAGAAATGATCATCATGTGGGTTATTCATCTAGGATAGTATGTGAGAAATGTAGATATGAGAAAAATGTAGATATGAGAGAAGTGAAGAGATAAGAAGTTTCCCTCCCAAGCCCTATTCTTGCCCGTAGGCAATAAGGATACTGCGGGGAGAGATGTACCTGTAGCAAGGAGAACCTAAAATTTGTAGAGAGGATGAATTACTAAGAGTGAGAGAGATAGGTTTGGTTAAGGAGATGAGATTAGATACATATATATATATATATATTGGATTAGAGATGAAAATGAAAACAACAAGAAATCAAGAAAACATCAATGTAGAACACATCTTACTTGACAAACCCTTCGGCACCATTATTGATGGAGAGAGAAGAAGAGGGGAGAATTCAAATTTGATTGATACGCCAAGTCCACGCCCTTCTTTGATTAGAGTTGATCTTCCAAGGATAGCATACAAGAATGGCTAGTCTTCCTCTGGGAGAAAGTGTAGGCTTGGGCTTATGTTAATGGGGCTAAGTACAATTAGGCATTACTACTCACTCCCTCAAGAATTCCTCTCATCAATGGCTTGAATGCTTGAGTTTTTTTCAAGGAAGAAGAGGTCCCCTTTTATAGGTGAAGGGAACCCCCAAGGGTTTACACAAGAAGAGAGGAGCCAGTGTGAACAGGAATTGGAAAAGTTGGAAATGAGCTGTCCCTACATGATGTGGACAGACTGGGGTCCAGTATTTTGATCATATCTCCTCAACCGTGGCTCCAAATAAAAAAGTAAAAATATGGGCAGAAACTTCAGCTCATTAGCTACGATTTTCAGTTTAAAATCATTTTCCAATTCAGATTGGAACCTTGTGTAAAAAAATCATCAAAATAGGGTCCATTTTTGGCAGCAAAAGTCTTCCCGTGGTCCCCTTAGCCTAAACTTTCATTTAATTCCAAAGGACACCTCATGCCATATGAAAGCATGACATTGCTCCTTGACAAAGTTTTGTAATCATGCTTGCAATAATGCATTAAAATAAGTGTATCTTTGAAATCATGCCACCTAGTGTCCCACTAGGATTTGATTCCCTCCTAGTAGCTATTTAAAAAGAAATATAAGAAAAGTATAAAAAATACATAGAATATATATATATTGGAGTTTACCCTAGATATAGGATCTAGCTAGGGTGTGATATGATAATGAGATAGTAGGAATAAACAATAAATGCTTTTTGCCCCAAGTTAAAGAGGCGGAGCTATTGATGCTTTTCCCATAGTATTTTCTGATGGTAAAGTAAGAATAGGTTACCCTTGAGAAAAATGATAGGATGAGATAGAAGGCTTATTATTATACTTAAATATGCATATGTACATTATAGGAAAGATAATTATGTATCTAAAAAATTACAAGATAACTCTTGTAGCATGCGTTCCCACTATGTACGTGTCACAGCACGACATCCACCCCCTCTAAACCTGCACATCCTCCGGCATGTGCCAACCTCATGGTAGCTTGTGAAAGCAATTGTATCCCCTTTCATCCCATGACCTCCTCTAGGATCATATGGGTAACTCAAAAACTTGTATTGTACTAAGCATTGAGATTCTCCGCATCTTTTAATTGCTCTCGGATCAAAAGGAATTGTTATATACATCTGTCTCCAAAACATCTGTAACAAATCTCCATTATGCGCAAAATCTTCATGACGTAGAGACATAAGTTCCTCATCTTCCTCTTCAAAAAACACTTCCACACTTTCTGTAATATACTTGAAAGATTTTTTAAACTGCACTTCAACCTTCTGACCAACCTGTAAATCCATATGTACCTCTTTCGCATAGAAGTCTGAATTTGCATCTTCATTCTCAAAAGAATCCTCTACATAGCCTTTCTCAACATCAAGAGAAACCTCAAAAATGTGCATGGTAAACCTCTCATCAATTCTCTCACCTTTTACCAAATACCTCTCCAGCTTTATAGCATAAAACTTTGCATACTTCTCAAATATGGTGTCTAATTCCCTTTGCAAATCATCCTGGAAGGTATGCTCCCGGTCACTTGTAACCGACTGCTCAAAAACCTCCTTGGAGTTAGTCTCTGACACAATATCTTCACCCCTTCTTCCTTTTTGACTCATCGCTAAATTATCTTCAACTGAATCATGTCTCCACTTATATAGGGAAAACACTTCTTCATTACATGACTCTGGTGTCAACATAGAGCTAGCATCCTCTTCTTGCTTCAAGGCATCACCATGTATACCCTTCCTATCCATAGCAGATAGATGCTCACAAACCTGCTTGCAATTTATACCCTGTGACACAAGACCTAAATCCCTTTTATGCCTCAGATATTGTTTGCATACCTGCAGGCAACCCTATATAGTAGGCACTTTATGGCAAGCATCTTATTTGCATCTTCACACAGATAAGAACTATCACCCCAATCACAGACCATATCCCAAGAGGTTTCTTGCTCTTCTACTCTATCCTCTGATGTCACTTCAACCTGTATAGCATAACCAAACACTTCTCTATCTTTGATTTGTGAATCTTGAAGATTCATAGCTTCATCCGCAGAACCCCAATCCTCATGCAGAGAATCTACATCTGTCATTCCTTCCTCTATCATGGAATTGTGAAAGCTTGCTGCATCTAGCTCTAAATAAGGCACAATTTCATGAGTCATCTGCATCACATCTGCTACCCCATATATACAAGACATGCATATTACTCTGTCAATGCACTCCTCTTCTTCCACCTCGTCTAGCTGAGGTACTTCACAATCCGCAATGCTACTAGCAGAGCTATACTCACAAAGGAAGATATTTTCAGTCACCCCCTCTAAATTAGCACTTTCGCAGCTAGGCATATCCATTTGGGTAGTACCACATGCATGAAACTCGCATAGGAAAGCATTGATAATGACTTCTTCATCCTGGTATATGTCTTCATCATAGGCATCCGGCTCTTCTAAACTTGGTAAAAGTTCCTGGATCTGCTCAAAAGTAGATTTTAGCACATCACTAATATAGTCATCTTCCACCTGTTTTCCCTTCACATCCTCTGTCAAAACCATAGCATCCTCATCCTTGTATATACACTCATGTGCATCTTCAAACGAATCAAAAGGAGCTTCCAAATCATCTATCATAGCCGACGAGTTTGCATCATCCTCTAAGTCGCTTTGAGCCATTTCAAGCGCTTGGATAGCATCATGAGAGTCATTATCTTGAGATACGAAGGTTACAAGACCCAAACGTGCATAAATAGCTTCCACTATGTCTGCTTCATCTGCATACAATAAATTTGCATCTTGCAAAAGATATGCATCTATTACTGCTTCTAAATTAGCCTGTATGGATGTGTTGACACTTGCATGGCTTACAGGAGACACCAACTCTAGCTGGTCACATCCACTTCCACACTGCTCCATCTCTTGGTCTTGATGTTACAAGCATACCTGTGTTATAGCTGTAGAAAACTCACCCCAGTTGCTTGCATATACATTTTCATAGTCTTGAACTTGGTGCTTGAATCATCACTCACAAGTTCAACAAATGCTGCAATCATCCGAGATTCTGGAATTGCTTGAAGCCTCATCTCTGTCACATAGCACCCAAGATATCCTTCTAGATCATAGCCTTCGAATATATTAAGCTCATTATATACGGATTGCATAGCGCTTTCAATCGCTTTTTGAATCCGGTCTTCTTCTTCAAGCCATTTGCATCTGTCTGCAAGCTCTTTCATTTCAGCATATAGCTGCTCCACTTTGCTAGCCATCTTTATGTACTCTCACCCCGGCTTGTTCGCGTCGGGTTCACCAAAAATATGTCAAGAAATTTGCTGTCTTGCCAGGAAAGCACCGGGCTTGTGGCTGTGAGAGTTTGTGAGAGAACTCAACAAAAACTATATGAAGGAGTTAAACCATAGATGCCATGAAGACTAGGGTTTGGAAAGAAGTGCAATCAAAGAAGACTCACTCTATCTCTCTTGCACTCACACACACAAAGAAAGAACACAAAAGAGAATGTCAAAACAATACGAAGATGAAAACATCAAGGCTATGGTCGTATCGTATCATGGGTAATATGAAAGGGTTAATAGATGAGTTAATGGCATTCAATCTTGGCTGACCAAATAGGCTACGAATTGTTCTTTGGAATTGTAGTTTTGTGCTTACCATAATATATATATTTTGTCTAGTGATTGGGATTAATTGTGTGTACAAATCCTCTTGGTTCATAGCAAGATAACTACGCTTACATCAAAAGAAAAATTATAGTCTATGAGAGGTAGTATGATGGGATCCGGTGATAGAAGTATTTCATTGAGCCTTTCAGGGCCGAAGACAAACACTATACGTTGTTGAAAGTGTATTTTACGGCTAATCCATACGTTAATTCTAATAGATCGTACAGAGTGAAAGCGATAGAAATGATCATCATGTGGGTTATTCATCTAGGATAGTATGTGAGAAATGTAGATATGAGAAAAATGTAGATATGAGAGAAGTGAAGAGATAAGAAGTTTCCCTCCCAAGCCCTATTCTTGCACGTAGGCAATAAGGATACTGCGGGGAGAGATGCACCTGTAGCAAGGAGAACCTAAAATTTGTAGAGAGGATGAATTACTAAGAGTGAGAGAGATAGGTTGGGTTAAGGAGATGAGATTAGATACATATATATATATATTTTGGATTAGAGATGAAAATGAAAACAACAAGAAATCAAGAAAACATCAATGTAGAACACATCTTACTTGACAAACCCTTCGGCACCATTATTGATGGAGAGAGAAGAAGACGGGAGAATTCAAATTTGATTGATACGCCAAGTCCACGCCCTTCTTTGATTAGAGTTGATCTTCCAAGGATAGCATACAAGAATGGCTAGTCTTCCTCTAGGAGAAAGTGTAGGCTTGGGCTTATGTTAATGGGGCTAAGTACAATTAGGCATTACTACTCACTCCCTCAAGAATTCCTCTCATCAATGGCTTGAATGCTTGAGTTTTTTTCAAGGAAGAAGAGGTCCCCTTTTATAGGTGAAGGGAACCCCCAAGGGTTTACACAAGAAGAGAGGAGCCAGTGTGAACAGGAATTGGAAAAGTTGGAAATGAGATGTCCCTGCATGATGTGGGCAGACTGGGGTCCAGTATTTTGATCATATCTCCTCAACCGTGGCTCCAAATAAAAAAGTAAAAATATGGGTAGAAACTTCAGCTCATTAGCTACGATTTTCATTTTAAAATCATTTTCCAATTTAGATTGGAACCTTGTGTAAAAAAATCATCAAAATAGGATCCATTTTTGGCAGCAAAAGTCTTCCCGTGGTCCCCTTAGCCTAGACTTTCATTTAATTCCAAAGGACACCTCATGCCATATGAAAGCATGACATTGCTCCTTGACAAAGTTTTGTAATCATGCTTGCAATAATGCATTAAAATAAGTGTATCTTTGAAATCATGCCACCTAGTGTCCCACTAGGATTTGATTCCCTCCTAGTAGCTATTTAAAAAGAAATATAAGAAAAGTATAAAAAATACATAGAATATATATATATATTGGAGTTTACCCTAGATATAGGATCTACTAGGGTGTGATATGATAATGAGATAGTAGAAATAAAGAATAAATGCTTTTTGCCCCAAGTTAAAGAGGCGGAGCTATTGATGTTTTTCCCATAGTATTTTCTGATGGTAAAGTAAGAATAGGTTACCCTTGAGAAAAATAATAGGATGAGATAGAAGGCTTATTATTATACTTAAATATGCATATGTACATTATAGGAAAGATAATTATGTATCTAAAAAATTACAAGATAACTCTTGTAGCATGCATTCCCACTATGTACATGTCACAGCACGACAACGTGACCCATGTGAGTCAAACCCTGTGAACGACAAAGCCGATGAGAAATCGTGGGAAAGGAAAAATCATAGAACACTATACACCGGATTCGGAGCTCGTATGGGTTCCCAAGCGAGAAAGGCTTGTTTTGCTCAACTCAACCATAGAAAAACGAATGAAGCTTCTATCTCCTCATGTAATGCATCCATAGAGGTAAAAGCTTCTACACAACCTCCACCTACCATAAGCAACCTCCGTGAAGCTACAAAATATTTGACACCTCCCATTGTTCAATTATTACCTGATGCACTACTTCAAGTTCGTTCATGGGAGAGTACGTTACCACCCTTGCAACTCAATGAGGCACCCAAGGTAATAGAAAAATATTGGCTAAAATCCTCACCTATTACCAATTGGAATAACTGGTTCCAAAAGGTGATGACATCCTTTTAAAGTATGATCTACCCAAGGAAGGGGGAAGTCTTCATTCACGTCAGCCTATTGAATTATTTTCCTCTTACCCTTCTTTCCCTGACCCTTGAGCTTTTCGATTTTAGGGATTGTATATATATAGATATATAGTAACTAACCACCCTAGCTATAAAATAATAAAAAATAAAAAGTAAAGAGCAAGAGAAATTAGCAAACGAGTGTGCACAATACTAATCAAAATCATTGACCCAGACCTACACATGTCACATCCGGTACACTGAAACAGAAACCTATGTCATCAAACACCTTTGATCCTCATCACTTGAGTGATGGAGGGTAGGTAGTATTAGTACGATATGAGTATTTCTGTTTTAGAGTTTAGTGATTAGCAAAGTTCTTTTTTTCCATTGATGTGCCTCTGGAAGGTGGATGTGAAGGACAATGACAAGGGATGTTTACATGTTACAACGGATGTTCTCCATTATATCAAGTGTACTACTTCCTTTTATCGTTGCTTCCACATTTATATGTTTGCATCTTGTCATTTGAATTCTAACAATGCATAATTTTATGAAGTTGTGACATTGCCAATTTAGATGCTATACTTTTTTTTCAAAATTCTAGTACCTTGTTCTTCTCTTTGAGTTTGGTCTATTAGTTGGCTTTAAGTAGGTATCAGGACCTTAGGCTAAACTAGGCCACTTAATTGTTTGCTGACTTTAATTCCTAAATAGTCTATTAATTGTAGTAACTTTAGTAATGTTTTAGGCTATGAGGATATAGTTCTCTCTGCTTATTCCACCTAAGTGTGACTTGTGTTGTGGAAGTCCATGTGTTAAGCTGGTACTTGAGACCTCATGTCTCCCATCTAGTTTATGCTCAAGATGGTATTTGAGACCTTGAGTCTCCCAACCGCCGCTGGTATTTGAGACCTTGAGTCTCCCAGCCCCCGCTGGTATTTGAGACCTGGAGTGCCCCAGCTACTTGTAGCAACTATGAAAACAACAAAAGAGAGCAAATAGCACAAACTTCCTTGTATTTTATGTTGATCACACTTAAGTGGTATAAGTGACAAGGTCACTAATCTTTAGACCGTGACGAGAATTCCTAGGGTTAACTACTCTTTAGTCGACATCTTTTAATTAACATTAGACAATCTAGTACTTTCTTTAACCCTAGCTCTTGTGTACTTCTCTTAGATTCAACCTAATAGACCTTAACTCAATTGCATTTCATTCAGGTACTATGCTTATTCTAGTTGGAAATGTTACAATTCATGATTTTTTTTTTTGCATTTCCTAGAATATCATGTATGCATCTCACTTATTGCACGCCTACACATGCTGCCTTTCAGCTTTCACAATGTTGCTTTTCTTCTATCGTGGATCCCGATGCTACGCTGTTATATTTCGAGGGGGGAATCTACATCAAGAAGGGGGGCATGTTAACCACCAGCGTCCACTTCTAGTAGTCATAGGCCGGGCTTGTAGGTCCAATAGGAAAAGGGTCGGCGATGAGAGGTGCACTCTAGCTGGAACATTCAAGGGTTAGTTGGTTAAGCATGGGCGCCCAAGTGTGAATGGTGAGCTCATATAAAAGTTACCTAAACCTAAAAATCACTCATTCTCTCATTTGTGCAATTGAAGAGTGCTCTTGCTCCATCTCCATCTTCTTCTTCTTCATCTCCTTGTGTGTGTGTGTGTGTGTGTGTGTGTATAGGCGTGAGAGGGAGAGAGAGAGAGAGAGAGTGTGTGTGTGTGTATGTGTGTGATCGAGCATTACAACGATGGCATGGCAACGGCAAGGCGGTTGAGCGTGGCATGGCGGTAGCTCCTTCTTCTTCGCGGTGAGGAATCCTCCACGAAGGCGAGCGTAGGGTGGTGAGTGACACACCCTTGCTCTCTTGAGCTTGCTAGATTACTCTGGTTGTGTGCTTGCAGCCATTTGTGGCTCGCACACAGTGTACGGAAAGTCCCTTGCATTGACACGTGTGATAGACGTGCACACTCCTTCTTGAGATCTGTCCCCCAAAAAACTCCCCTTCTTTGAGCTCTTGTGTAGCTTCTCTTCTCCCCTTCTTTGCCTTCTTCTTCCCCAAAAAAGACCCCTGAAAATTGCAAAAGACTGGCCCCTCATTGGGCGTGTGAAATCTCCCTTCTATTTTTGGCTTTTCTCTTCCTATTTTTGGCTTTTCTCTTGCATGTGAAGTGCCTCCCTGTTGCGGCCCTACCTTGAGTCCCAAGCATTGTATGATCCATCCCTTAGAGGAGCACCGATGGCGCCCTCGCTGCTCTCCTCCCTTCCCTTCAAACGAGTTTGCGCGGGATTTGACCCCCCTTACGAGCGCCATGTCATCCACAAACTTGCACCAACAGCGTCGCTGCCTTGCCACCTCGCACCACAAAACAGACAGTCTCACTGCCCAAAAACGCCCAGGGTCGCCTCCCGCAGTGCTCACCCACCATAGCCAGGCAAGCTCCAAGAGCTCCATGATTTTGTGATGCTCCAAATGGGGGCCGCTCATAGCATAAATACCTTGCCTACACCGTGATCCACCACACATATGGGATCACTTATGGGACACATGGCAGTGCCACAGGGGTCCCTTTCCAAACCTCCCCATGCTCACACATTCCAAATAAATTTTGTAAGGCACTTTCTTTCTCTACAACTTCTCTCCCCGAAGTCCGATGCCCAAGTGTTGGATGACCAAGCCATAAAAAAATAGTGGGAGCTCTTGTGCCCGGTTTCAATTAACCAGCCCTCGCTACTTTTTGACCTTGTCGTGCCCACCAACCAATACGACCAAAAACTGGTAAAATCATCTGGCCTCACCTCACCGGCAATCCTCACCAACTTCAATAGTCTGCATCCTCTTGATCCGGACTTTGTTTGAGATGTTGTCACTTTCTCTCTGCTCCATACACCACACAGAAGGCATAGAATCCTTGGCAAAGCTCCAAAATCATCAAATGGCACATCTACCGAGGTGGCCAACCCGACACAAACCTAGCCCCCGACAAAATTTTGATCGGTCGTATCTTGGCATCCAGGACTCTGATCGATGATCTGAGAAGACCGACATGCTCCACGAATCAAGCACTACACATGCCTGGGTCCAAACTGTCTCGGACCACCTGGCATCACTTCGCCTATCCGTCTCGGACCTAAAATCACTTTCAACTTTAAACCCAAATATCTTTCAATCTACAGCTTCATTTGACGAGCCATCTGGACATGTTCCTTCAGCACTTCAAGCTCTACATATCTAGACCAAAAACCAGCACCTTGGACATTCTTCATTTGTCACGCTATCAGGCCCCATTTGAAGACTTTTTGGCCTGTCAAACCACATAAAGCATACATTTCTGCTGCCACTTGCCTACACGGGCTCTTCCCAACTTCTGTACCCCTCTACCATGCATCTATAAGTATACATGTCACTGTTTGTGTCCTCTGCTAGGGTCGACACACTTTGGCTGCACTATCATTGCCCAACCCCCTTGTTGAACATTCATGTTCAACCAAAAAGCATCTTTATTCACCTACCAATGATAAAAACTGGCAAACACTATCCAAAACTGTGAGCAAACAAAAAATCCTAATGTATGTACAAAGTCTTATTTGTGGCAGCTAGTGTAAACCCTATTCAGGTTGGTTGCCCAACCCCTTCTATAAAACTTGATGCACTGCTGGCACCAACTCTCTCTCAAAATATGGCTTGAGGCGCACACCATTCACCATGTTCTTGAGAAGACGATCGTTCTTCTGCATCAGCAAATAAGTACCATTAGGAAAAACCTGATGGCCTTTGTAAGGCCCTATCTACTTCTTCTTAAACTTCTTCTGAAAGGTAAAATCTAGATAGCTTTCATACTTCATCACTAAATCCCCCTTCTCTATTTGCTTCTCTGGCAAATGTTGGTTGAACTTTTCCACTCTTTTCTCCCGCTGCTTCACATAGAAATTCGATGCCGCTTCTTGGTCCATCTTTAGAGATTCAAGATTGGTTATCTTATCCTGCAAAACATCTTGGTGAGACTTATTAATCCGCCACATACCTTTTAGTGCACCTATCTGCACATGAACAGGCAGCACCGCCCTCCTTGCCATAAACCAACTCATAAGGAGTAAAGTTGGTAACCACCTTGTAAGAGGTCCTGTATGCCCACAAACACTTATCAAGGTTAGTTTCCCACTCTTCACCCTTCTTGTATGTATACTTCATGAGAATTTTGACTATATGTCCATTTGCAATCTCAATTAAACCGTTGCCCCGAGGATCATACGGAGATGAAAACCTATGCTGGATATCCAGCTTTTCCACTAGTGCACGCACCAGCTTGCTTCTAAACCCTTGACCCCGATCGGAAATGAGCACCCAAGGCACTCCAATGCAGCAACATATGCAATCAAAAAAAAACTGAGCAACTGTATGGACATTTACCTCTCTTCCCACCTTTGCTTCAACCCACCTGGTAAGATAATCAATGGCCACCACAATGTACTTTTTACCACTTGCAGACTTGGGAAATGGACCAATAGAGTCTAACCCCCACTTTTCAAACGCCTCTTGAGCTATGATAGCCCCTTGTGGTTCGGCTACTAGTCTCCTTTCACCAATTGTTTGGCACGGATGGCATGTCTTGCACTAGTAGTGCACATCTTGCACAATTAAAGGCCACCAAAAACCACCATTTAAAATGCAAAACAATACCTGATCCTTGCCTTGATGACTGCTTTCTTTGTGACACTGCTCCAATACCATGCTGATCTCCTCTTTGTAAAGAACTCTCCTTACCACTACATCTCTTTTGTAGTATGTCATCAAATCTTCTCCTATCGTAGTCAACTTCCGTGCATTTTGAACAACCCTCCTCTTCTACAACTTCGACAACCCCTCAAAACATTGACTTGTGCTCAAAAAATCATCAACCTCCTTGAGAGTTTCCCTACTTGCATAAGTAACCGGTGCCCCATATAAACTTGCTACTTGAGTCTGCACTCAACTGCTAGCCAATCGATCACCTCTTGATTCTATTCTCTCCTAACATGCTCTAACTACACTTCATCAAAAAACTTTAATGAGTTCTTTGTGGGAAAAAACCAATTTTTGAGAGAGTCTCTTTTTACATGCCATTAGTGATGCCTATTGGGAAGAGGAGCACAGAGGACAAGGAAGGAAGAAGTGCCCCAGGTCCTAGCAAGAAGAAGGGAAAGAGCCATGAAGGCGAAGATGTCAAGGCCAAGAGGAAAAGAAGGGCTCGTTGCAAGTTTCATGTTTCAGATTTTCCACTAGGGGATGGGCAATTAAGCTATGACTTGAAGGAGGATCTGACGATCGAGCAGGAAAGCAGATGTTACTTTTAGGCATCTTATAGAGATGGTGCCAAAGCTAAAGCGCAAGTGGAAGAGGATGGTTAACCTAATGGAGAAAGAATGAGAGAGAGGTTCAGTGAAGGTGTTGGCGATGGATGAGCTACCAGACATTTGTCCAATAGTAGATGTGTGGCATGAAAGAAAAAATCTGGGACAAGGTTATGTGGATGGTGGAGCCCAAATATGTGTCATAACACACTCATGCGTTGAGAAGATGGGTCTTACAGTGAGTGGGGTGTCAGGCTTCCGGATAAGATTGGCAAACCATCAAAAATTAAAATGTTTGGGTGTTGTAAAGAGCTTAGAAGTGGAGGCGTATGATGCAAAGGTAGTTGTTGATTTTCATGTGATGCCAGCGAGGTTGGGAGCATATCCTCTTATACTGGACGACCATGGTTACGTGCAGTGGGAGAGGTTCAAGATTGGAGACGTGGTACAATTAGCCTCTATGGAAAGACAGGTGCCAAGAAGCTATATAATATGGACACAAGGAAACGATTGGAGGAGCTTTATGAAGATGAGGATGAGTCTAGTGATGAACACTATTCCACAGTGACTGATGAGGACAGTGATAGTACTACCATCAGTGATGAGGATGCTAATGTTGCATTTCTTTTGATGGATAAAGAAATCCAAGAGTCTAGTTTAGTTGCATTTGTGAATGAGGTTGAAGATGAAAGTGAAGGGCCTTATGAAATGATTGAAGGGCTGATGCAAACCCAGGTCGAATTGTGGAAGAAGCAGGAATTGATGACACAAATGATCAGTGGAGACCTCTCAACTATGGAGAAGGAGATATATATGCACATGCTGGCTAGTTTTCCTGATTTGTTCATTACTTCATATGAAGAGATTAGAGGGTTCAAAGAAGAAGAGATGCATATAGAGCTGAAAGAAGGTGCTAAACCAATGCGGCAAAGGCTAAGAAGGATGGGTCAGGAGCAGATGGAAGCCTTGAGGGAAGAGGTGGACAAGTTATTGAAGGTAGGGTTCATAGTTCCAGTGGAAACCAGAGAATGGATGAGTCCAGTAGTAGACAGTCCAAAGAAGGCAGGGTTCATAGTTCCAGTGGAAACCAAAGAATGGGTGAGTCCAGTAGTAGATAGTCCAAAGAAGGATGGGAAGTGGGGGATTTGTGTAGATTTTAAACCCTTAAATGCAGCCACTAAGAAGAACCCATATCCTCTTCCATTAATTGATTAGATCTTGGATTCAGTGGGCAGGTTATGAGAGGTACAGTGTGTTTGATGGTTTTTCAAGCTATTTCCAATTGAAGATTGCTCTTAAAGACCGCACAAAGACAAATTTTATTACGCCATGGGGCTGCTATTGCTACACGGTATTGCCATTTGGGTTGACAAATGGACCATCTTTCTATCAAGAGAGAGCAGATTGGGTGTTCGAACCATTCATTGGTAGTTGTGCTGAAGCTTTTATGGACAACTTCTGTATCTACAACAGTAGGGCTGAACATCATGAGAAGTTGCAGATGGTATAGGCGCGATATGATGAATGTGGAGGAGGACAACTAAATCCAAACAAATGTCATCTAGCACAGCCAAGGGTGAAGTTATTGGGCCATATGGTGTCAAAAAATGGCATTGAGGCCGATCCAGACAAGGTAAGTCTATTATTATTCTTCCAGCACCTACTAGTACAAAGCAATTGGCAACCTTTATACACAAAGTAAAGTACATGGCACAGTTTATTCCATTGTCTTCACAACTCCTTTATCCATTACAACAAGTGGCAAAGCATGATCCATTGCAGTGGGATGACAATTGTGAAGAAGTGTTTTAAGAGGTGAAAGAATTGTTAGGGGGGTTGTCAGCCATGCAGGCTCCTGATTGGGAGCAAGTGTTTTATGTAAATCCATCAGTAGGGGATGATGCCATTGGAGCCATGCTATTGCAAAAGGGGAAGGGCAGCCATTATATGAGGCCAGTGTATTGTGCAATCCGAGTGAAGCTGGTAGGAGGGAGAAAATTCTTGGAAGTGGAGCTAGTGATGGCCAGTGTAATATTTGCTTGTCGACGATTTCGTCATTACTTGCTACCACAACCTTTTGTTTTCATGACGAGTTATGCCTTTTTTCCATAGCTAATCAATGGCACTAAGATGTCAAAATGTGGTGAAGAAATGGGTAATTGAGCTGCAAGAGTCTGAGTTCTCTTTTCTAGTGGAAGACAGTACAAGAGCTACCCTAGATGATTTGTTGACTTACAAGGAGAATCCCCTTCTTGTTAAGGAAGAGGTGGTGAGAAAGGTAGTTGAAGAAGTGCCACAGATCAGCAATGAACATGTGTTGTTCTTTGATGGATCATACAAAAAGATCCATGATGTAGCTTCAGGGGGTATAGCACTTTATGATCCAGAGGGGAAGCTAGTATGCAAGAGAAGGTTCAAATTGGATGCACATAGTAACAATGAGGCTGAATATGCTACTTTGGAATCCGGATTACACATTTGTTTGAAGCATGGGATTAGAAGTTTGAGCATAAAAGTTGATGCCTTGTTAGTTTTGAAGCATGTGCTGGTTGTGTGGAAGAGCAAGAACACCTCATTGAAGGAAATGTGTTTCAAAATTAAAGGCCTGTAAAAAAAGTTAGAAGCATGGAGCATCAGACACATTGAACGTGCTCTAAATGGAGAGGCACATGAAGCAGCTCAAAGCATGATTGGGGAGATATTTGTGTTGAGGCCCAATTTACCTCTTTATCATGGCCGGCAAAGTTTGGCTCAAGAAGAGGAGTTTTTCCTAACAGGAATCATTCCAAAGGACATTCCAAAGTCTAAGAAGTATGGTTTTGTGCGTAGAGCATACAGGTACAAATTGATTGGTGATGTCTTATACATGAAAGGGGTTGATCTCGTGTTGAGACGTGTACCTTGGCGGGAGGAGCTTTAAGAGTGTTGGAAGAGAATCATGAAGGCGCATGTGGCAGCCATTTTGCTCTAAAGATCACCTTCCATAAGATCTTGCGAGAAGGATATGTATGGCATAGTTTGCACAAGGATGTTCACCATTGGTGTAGGTCTTGCAATAGGTGTCAATCATTGGGAAGAGAGTGTTGAATCCAGAGCTACGAAAAACCATTATGGCATTTGATGTGTTTGAAAAGTGGGGGATTGATGCAATAGGCCCGTTACCTATCACAAGCAAGGGCAAAAGCTATATTTTGACTGCAGTGGACTATGTCTCTAAATGGGTAGAGGCTATAGCAGTAAAACAAATCACAGCAAAGGATGTGGCAAAATTTGTGTATGATGAAATATTTTGCAAGTTTGGGGTGCCACTAGAGCTACTTTCATACAAGGGGCCAGGATTTAGACCTAAACTGCTAGACTTTTTATGCGCAAAGATGAAGATTAGGCACCAGCATACTACTCTTTATTACCCGTAGTGTAATGGCTTGAATGAGAGATTCAATGGTGAGTTTATACAGATTCTTTCAAAAGTGATAGAGCACCAAGGAAAGAATTTGGATTTGGAATTGCATAGTGCATTATGAGCTTACCGTACTTCTAGAAAGGAGGCACTATTGCCTGTGGAGGTAGAGTTGCCAGCGGTCAAAGATGTTAGAGAAGTTTCTTGGGCCACCTAGTGATGCATTCAAAGAGAGGTTTTACAATTACAAGAGGTTCAGATGGATAGGATGAGTGCATTGGAACATTATGGGCAGATGCAAGATAAGGCTTTGGCAAAGGTAAATGAAAAGTTCAAAAGTAAGGGTATCAAGAAGCATGACTTGGTTTTGCGGTACAAGAGTAAGCTGGACAACACCTTCCAAAAGAAGTTTCAGATTAAGTGGGAAGGCCCTTTCAAGGTAGTGGAGTGTTTTCCAAATGGTACATATCAGTTGGCTAACCTGGATGGGATTCTACATAAGTCAAGGGTAAATGGATTGCATCTTAAATTATATCATGCCATGTTAATGATGGTGGAGCAAGATGAGCTGTCTGTAGAACAAGTAATGTCTGTGAGGGATGAGGAGGCCTGTGACGCGGCAAGTCTCATATCTCTTTTTGTTGCTGCTGATCATGAATGATCATGAATGATCTAGTAGGCTAGGGGATGGGCAAATTATGTCAGGAGTTTTTTGGAGCAAGGGACTTCCCATATGTACATACACATGCATGGTGCATCGAATAAAGGATTGCCCATTTTCCAGAGCCAGGTGGTTACATGGGGCCCACATGTTTACACATAGGACAGTATGTACATACTGCATCGATTTTCACTATCACCAGTACCAGTGTGTTTTTTCTATAATAATGAGGAGTTGGTGGCACGTAAAATATCTCGAGGAAGCTATCTGCGGGCCGGACGACATGAGGTAAGCAGGTGCGACAGATGGCATCTAGTGGTGTCAGGAGGTCGAATGGGGTCAATACTTGCACGTGGATAAGTACGGGCACAACGTGGATGTTTTCTTGTGATAATTATGCAGAAAGGTCATCATGAGGACCATATTTTGGGGCCACTTCACATGGTGGCGGGATGCATTATTGGAAAAAGTCGAGTGCCAGGTGTGCGGATGGATGCAGCAAGGTGACAACTATGCACTGCAAGGCCAGTTTTTGGCCTGTTCGGGGTCAGTTTGAGGTCAACTAAAAGGCCAAGGGTGCCCAAGTAATAAAGCTAAGTATGGGAACTGAAAAACCTAAGAGAAGACCAGAAAAAACGTGGAGAGAAAAGGAGGAACAGCCGCAACTATGTTTTTGTTGTTTTTCGAGCCTGTTTTGGCCGTAAACTGCTCATCCGAGGTCGGATTTGAGCACTTTGACATTGTAGAGTGGAGTTTTGGGCCGTTCTGGATGCGATGGTGCTGTCCATTTTGCCAAATTGCTCACTTTTTTCTGCTATTTTGGCTATGTAAGTTTCTCCTATGAGCGAAGCTTCTGCTCCTATTTATGATTGTATCTGGCATACTTTACCCATATGATGTGTGTGTGTGTGTGTGTGTGTGTGTGTGTGTGTGTGTGTGTGTGTGTGTGTGTGTGTGTGTGTGTGTGTGTGTGTGTGTGTGTGTGTGTGTGTGTGTGTGTGTGTGTGTGTGTGTGTGTGTGTGTGTGTGTCATCCCAAGAGTGTGTGTCAGGTCATTATAGAGGCGTTGTGTGTGTTTTCATCCCGCTCACAACGTCTTCACTTAAGCCGATTCTCGCAAATCCTGGCCGGTTTTTTGTCCTCTTCAACTTTGCAGAAGAAAGTTTTCCTAAAATCTTCACCAATTTTGAGATACGTCACTGAGACTGCCTGTAGGTCATGAAGTAGAAGCTGCAGATTTTTACAGATGTGTTTTGATTTTTAAAAACAGAGTATTTCAAGTCCATTCCCGCTAGCCTCGACCAATTTCGTGTGGTCTACAACTTTGCAGAAGGAAGTTTCTGCAAATTTTTCACAGTTTGAGAGATATTCAGTTCAGACAGTAGGGTGGTCTACCCTCGTCGGTTCTTTTGGGTACAGGTTTTTGTTGCAGACTCTTTCTGCAATGTCTGTCATATGCATATTTGATGTAAGGTCTTGAGGGTCTGTTAGATCAGACAAATCACCACAACGGTTAAATTATGTGGTTTATGTATTGTGATGGAAATATGCAAAGCCTATTGTTGAGGGTCGTTGTAAGGTTTTATTGAGCTAGGGGATTCTCAAATGTGGAGATTCTTTTGGTGATACAGGTTTTGGAGCGAGACCCGACATCCCCATAGTTTGGGCATCGACATAGGATGTATGTTTATGCGGTTAGTGCAATATTGGTGTGCATCTGATGACCCGCCATTGTTGGCATTGTTGTCATCTTTATGCGTATGCCTTTGACAGTGTTCAGTTGGTCAGAGACACTCTTCTAGAGTTGGAGACATTGACAGTGACAGTTCTTTGAGATTTTATCTTGCCAGTTTAGCCACTTTGATCAGCATTGTACACTTTTGTTTTGGGTTCAGAAGTAAGTTTTGCAGGAAAGACTCTGCTGAAATTTTCCAGGTTTTATATCATCTTCTTTAGTGGAGCGGATCTATCACTTTTGTTCCTTGTCAAGTGATGGCTTCCTCAACGGAGAACTCTTTGTTCAACATTGAGAAGTTAGATGGCACTAACTTCCCATTTTGGAAGGAACAAATGTACAATGTCTTAGTACAGAAGAAGAAGATCCGGCCGATAAAGATGAAAGGGATAAAGCCTGAGGATATGGATGAGTATGATTGGCAGGAGTTGGATGAGCTTGCCAGGTCCACCATCATGCTGACTTTGTCAAACAATGTGTACTTCAATGTGAACATGGAAAAGACTAGTTATGAGCTGTGGAAGAAGTTATGTGACTTGTATGAGAAACAAAGTGCAGCATCACAGGTTTATTGGATGAAAAATTTAGTTGATTTGAAGATGGATGAGGACACACCCATGTGCAACCATCTCAATGAGTTCAACACAATTTTCAGTCAGCTTTCTGCGCAAGGAGTCAATTTTGACAATTCGGTCAAAGAAATGTTCTTGCTAGTTACGCTGCCAGAAAGTTGGGATACTTTTTGCACAGCCAGAAGTAACTCAGCACCTCCTGATGGTTTAACATGTGGTGATGTTGAGGGCAGTTTGCTTATTGAAGAGGTTAGAATGAAGAATCTTGATACTTCTCGTGGAACTAACAATGCTCTTGTTGTTCGTGGTCGATCACAAGAAAAGGGCAAGCAAAATCAGAGTGGAAAATCTCATAGCAAATCACGTGGCCGAAAAGAAATTGAGTGCTATCATTGTCACAAAAAGGGTCATATGAAGAAAGACTATCGAAAGTGGAAACAAGAGAAAGGTAAAGACAATAAGTTGGAAGAAGGCAAGACTAAGGAAAGCAGTATAAAGATTGAAGATATCAACAATGTTTTTGTTGAAGATTCTGATGGAGATACTTATCTCACATCTACCATGGATTCAGCATTTTTGGTTGCCACTGATGACTATGCTTTACAAGATTGGGTTATTGACTCAGGTGCATTGTTTCATGTGACTCCTCACAGAGAGTGGTTCGGTACATATGTTGCAGCCCGTAAAGCTCGTGTTTGTCTTGGCAATGATTTTGCTTGCGACATAGTTGGTGTCGGCGATGTGCAACTGAAAGTTTAGAATGGTTCTTCATTCATGCTCAAGAATGTGAGACATGTGCCGAAGGTTACCAAAAGCTTGATTAGTACAAGACAATTGGATGACGTGGGATATTACTGCACATTTGGTGATATTTCATGGAAGATCACCAAGGGTTCTTTAGTGGTAGCACATGGTTCAAAGTCTGGGACTTTGTACATGCTACATGTATCCAATGTTAAAAACCATGTAATTTGTGTAACCGAGCAGCCAAGTGTTTTTTTGTGGCATCACCGGTTAGGACATATTTCTCAAAAGGGAATGAAAATCTTATCTCGATTTGGTTATGTGCCTGGCTTCAATTTCTCAGACTTTTCAGTTTGTGAGCATTGTCTTTATGGTAAACAAACACAGTCACCACACAAAAGGGGAAGCACTCGAAAAAGTGAGCCATTAGAGTTACTGCATAGTGATGTCTGTGGACCTATGTCTAACGTATCCATGGGAGGTTCATTGTACTTTGTTACATTCATTGATGACTTCTCAAGGAAAGTGTGGGTATATCCTCTCAGGAAGAAGGATGAAGTTCTTTCAAAATTTCAGAATTTTGTGGCATTACTGGAGAATCAGTCTAGCAAGAAAGTAAAGTGCTTGAGGTCAGACAATGGTGGTGAGTATGTTACTAAAGCCTTTCAGAATTTTTCTGATTCCAAAGGCATCAAAAGAGAGTTGACTGCTCCATATAACCCTCCACAAAATGGTGTTGCTGAGAGGATGAAGTGTACCATACAAGAGAAGTTACGTAGCATGTTGTCTAATGCAGAGTTGCCTAATGGATTTTGGGTGGAAGCGTTAGCAACTACTGTCCATCTTATTAATAGATCTCCTAACAAGGCTTTAGATGAGAAGGTACCTGAAGAAATTTGGTATGGGAAGCCGCCTTCTTACAAGCATCTTAAAGTCTTTGGCTGTGAAGCGTATTGCCATGTTCCAAAGGAGTTTCGAAGCAAGTTGCCTCCTAAGTCAAAGAAATGCATATTTCTTGGCTATGGCAATCCTGGCGAGATGGGATTTTGGTTATGGGATCCTGAAGCCAAAAAGATAGTTCGCAGTAATGACGTATACTTCAATGAAGAAAAGATGCATAAGAAGCATGTCCATACAGTGGAGGTCAGGAGAGTTATCTTCCAAGAAGATGGAATTGTCCACAATAGGACTGAAGTGCCTAATGTCAGACAATAAGTACAGAATCCTCCTGCAGTACAAGATGTTGCTGAGGGACAACGGGCTCAAGAAGTTATTAGAAGGTCTACAAGAGTTTCAAGGCCTCCTGATAGATTTACTCCCTCATTGGACTACATTATGTTGACAGATTGCGGAGAGCCTTCCTGCTATAAGAAAGCCATGTCAATGGATGACAAGGCAAAGTGGGAGAAATCTATGCAATCAGAAATGGACTGGTTGCATAAGAATCAAACTTGGAAGTTGGTTCGGTTGCCTAAAGGTAAAAAGGCATTACCATGCAAATGGGTGTACAAGCAAAAAATTACACCTCATGATAATAAACCCAAGTACAAGGCACGACTTGTTGCTAAAGGATTTAAGCAGTAGAAGCAGGGTATTGACTTTG
The DNA here is from genome assembly GCF_014529385.1 of Adiantum capillus-veneris. Taxonomy (NCBI): domain Eukaryota; kingdom Viridiplantae; phylum Streptophyta; class Polypodiopsida; order Polypodiales; family Pteridaceae; genus Adiantum; species Adiantum capillus-veneris. Next base: position 40,107,455 of record NC_140959.1, on the reverse strand, counting down.
ATGAGATTTTTTCTCCGGTTGTCAAGATGACTACTTTGCGGTGTGTACTTGCGTTGGTTGCTAAAGACAACATGGAACTTGACCAGATGGATGTCAAGATGGCATTCTTGCATGGCGATCTTCAAGAAGAAGTTTATATGCAGCAGCCAGAAGGTTTTGTTGAGAAGGGAAATGAAGACTTGGTGTGTCAGTTAGAAAAGACTCTTTATGGTCTAAAACAATCATCAAGGGAGTGGTATCGTAAATTCTACTCGTTCATGCTCTCTCAAGGCTACAAACGTAGCAATATGGACCATTGCCTCTACACTAAGCGAGCTAACGATGGTAGTTTTCTGATTTTGGTCCTTTATGTGGATGATATGTTAATTGGCGGGAAATGCAGGGATGAGATTTCAGCCTTGAAGTCACAAGTTGTTGTGGTGGTTGTTGGACGGATACACCGCGAGGGACGTCAGCACAGCGAGAACTCACCTAACAAGATTTGTCAGCTAAGGACGAAGCTCAACCCGCAGGCGCATGGAAGGAAGCATAGGGTGTCAACCTACACTCGACCGACTCCTTACTAATTCCTACAGAGGTCTCTACCCAATGTCTAAGCTACAGCCTTCAGGAGTGCATAAGAGGAGATTTCCTACAACGCTTTCTAGAGCCAAATACCCATCAAACGATCTCGAAACGCCACAGAACTTGAAGGAGACCCTACTAACACCAATAGGTCACTCTCCCTAAGGTCTATGAACCAAAACCTCAACCCAAAACACCCGATGCAAAATCACGTAGGATGTCTGACCGAAATTTTCAGGTCGTCGTTTCCGAAAACTAAAGTGCCTAATGTGTAGCTCTACTCAATGCGAACGCGTGGATATGCTGAAATGCGAAAATAGACGTATGCTCACCGAATCACCAGATGAAGCTCGTGGGTCAAGCTCGCAAAACCGGACCGTACGCACGAAATGTAGGTATTGGCGCGTAGCTCTCGTCGGGGGCAACACGCTGCACTTCTCCACACTCGATTTCGACCACCGATGCACACGTAGCATCAAGATGAATCTCTCACTCTCTCTCGTACACAATACCCTCCTCACTCACAGACTTCAAACTTTTTTTTAAATGACAAAGGTGTTTTCGTTAAGGTCAAGAAGTGGTATAAATACCTTGCAATCTCAAACCCTATTGTTCCAAATTAACCATCTACTCAATCTAAATGTCAAAACTGGGATATAATCTGGAAACTTCTGTAAGCCCCAATATTACAAACGTGAAATGTCGGGTTTCCTCAATAAATGAATAATTACAAAAAATAATAATCCGCCGAGCAATCATTTTCCGTAGGGTGTGTCCAGCTTCTAACACTCCCCCCCTCCTTGTTCATGTCGTCCCCGACATGGCTGTTGAGCTGCTTCTTCATCGTAGGCTTTCTCTCATCTTGAGCAGTGACTCGTATCTTGCATGTTGAGCTAGTAACGTCGGGCCAAATATGTTAGTGCTGATTGTGAAGAAGCCGGTGTAAAAGGATTCTTCAAAGGCCTACAGGTGATAGGATGGCAAAAACATGATCCTTTGATACAATGCATATATCACCTCCTTGGAAGGCTGACCAAACAGATCGTATGCATATCTATATGTATCTTGAAAGAAGAAGATATTGTCTTTCGCCTGGCCTGGTTTGAATGTCTCAAAGACTGCCAAAAGTGTTTTGCAAATCTTTCTCATCATAATGCAAGATAGGTCAGGCGAGCTAGTGAACAATTTGATGGTGCCCGTTAGGGTTTTCACCATGTATTACTCATTTATTCTCTTGCCTGCCTTCGAGCCTGGCAGCTTTGGGTAATTTAGCCAAGTAGGTTGGCTTCTTTGCAATAGCTCATGGGCCTTCCACGTTCTCATCCTTGGTAGAGGGCAGAAACTTAGGTTATCTCTCATGACTTTAGGTGCCTCTACCAGATGGATTAGATATTGTGGATACTTTGTCAGCCATGCCTTTCTCCACCTGGGTTGAGAGTCGACTATCAACTTTACCCCTTCAGGCTTGGAGATGTCTGCTTTGTACATTGGCATTGTTGGCTCCTCTCTGATCCGCTTGTTGATTGTGGCAGCTTCATATTTCAGCAGAGGATATGGGAGAGAGGGCTGTAGCCATTCACTCCAAAGGTTGCTGGCATCTATCCTCTGAATAGTCATTGATTTAAAGATCCTCTGCTCCCATTCCAAAGCTTCTCTGGCTGTGTCTTTGACTGCTTCTTCTATTGCCTTTTGCAGCTTCTCTTCTTCTTCTTGTGTCAGATCTTGTGGCTCCTGAGAGGGTCCTACAACGATTTCCTCTTGCATGGTAGTGTCCACAGGATCTTCCACATTCTCTAAGTCTATTCCCTCCATAGCTGTTGGCCCTATGCTAAACTGCTCTTCTGTTTACTGCTTGCCTCTCAGCTCTTTTATTTTCTTCTGAAATGTCTTCTTTTTTGTTTCAGCTTGTTCTCCCATATTCACAAGGAGGTTGTTTAGATCTGCGTTTATCTTTTCCGCCTCCTTGAGCTTTCTCTTGATGGTTTCTAGCTCATTATGCATTGCTTTGTGCCCTTCTTCCATGCGGGTTTGCATGACCACTGACCCCTCTGCCATCATCCGCCTCTGCTTTTTCTCTAAGGTTAACTCCTTTTGGATCTCTTTCAGTTGTTCTTCATAAATCTCCATCTCTGAAGTGGTGTGAGTCGAGCTAGCAACTCTGACTCTCGCAGGAGATGCCCGTAGCCGTTGGATGGTTTGATCTTTGACTTTCATCTGGTCTTTAAGCTCTAAATTACCTCATCCTCGCTCGCCTCATTCTCTAGCTCTGCCTTTTCCTTGGCATTTCTCAGTGTTTCCACTTCCTTGGATTCTTCAGCAAGTTGTAGGGTTAGGTTGTCCCTTTCCCTCTCTGCATCTGTCAATGTCTTGCTGAGTTTTCTATATTCTTCTTCAGCTCTTTGCAGTCTTTGAGCTGCTGCCTGATTCTCTCGTTCCATCTCCCGGCATCTTTGTAATGCAATGGCCAGACTGGCTTGCAGCTCTGCTTCTTTCTCTATATGCTCTTGGTTCTGTCTTTGTAGTGTGTCTACTTCGGATTTGATAAAAACTTCATTGGCTTTGAGATTACCCATCTCACTTTCCGTTGCCATTGATTCTGCCCTGAGCCCGGTTAGCTTGTTCATCACCACATCCCAATCATTGGTGGGTGGCTGCACGTCCACTGTATCAGTGGCCATGTCTTTTAGTTCCACTAACCGCATCTGTTCTTTGGGCCTTGTGCTTGCCAAGTCAAATGCTATTGTAGCTGCCTCTTCTCTTGAATATCCCGCAGCCAGTAGATCACGAAATGTGTTAAACCTTCTTTCCTCTGGATCTATCTTTTTCTCTTTCTGTTCATCTTCTTCTTGCTGCTCTTTCTCTTGGCTCTTTTCTTGCTGAAAATCTTCTTGTTCCTCCTCCTTTTGTTGGGTTTGTGGAGGGCTACGAGGAGGTGGTGATGGCGGTGGGCTGGACTCCGGGCTTGACGGTGGAGTTGGTGGCTTCTTCTTGAATTCCCGGTCCGCCTTGGTCTTTCGCGCTCTTTCCTGGCCTTCCTGCTCTTCTTTTCAGAGAATACCTTGACTTCATCTCTTCTTTTGGTTACACTATCCCCTTTGTTGGAGAGGTCTAGGGCGGCTGCCACTACTCTCTCTGTGATTACAATCACAGTGTCTGGCCACTCCATCTTCTTTGATAGTGGTCACAAATTCCCACACTCTTTTGATGTCGATTCCTACCGGCACAGCTTCAAAATAGTTATGGAGATCTATCTTCTCCAAGTACTCTGCCATCTTGTTTCTGACAAACTCATTGAGCTCCGGAGGTAGCATGGGTAGCTCTATTGCATTTCCTTCAGTATCTTTGAACACACCTTGGTAGATCTTCAAGTCATTAGACACTAGCAAGTCCTCCTGAATCCACGTCTGGTTGGCTTTAGAGTTCCTTCTGGGATGACAAACAGCTCTACTTCTTCCAAGTAATCTTTTATTGTCATCCTCTTCTTCTTTGCCGGTGATTTTGCGGCTGCCATGGATCCTGTTGCACTCAGTAGTCCGAAGTTAGCGTGTTTTCCATATTAGCTGAGAAACTGAGTTTTAACTATCTAAATGACTTGAAAATTGAAAATAAAACTTAAAAGGAACTTGGGAAACCCTGCATGTGCTCACATTGGCTTTCTGGCTAAAATTTATTAGTTAGACATCCTACGCGTAGGATGTCTTTTTCATCAGTTTTTGGTGAAACTTGGTAGGCTGGTGGCCCTTGGCCTATGGAACATGGCTATGTGATTGGAATTGGGTTTGGGCATCAAAAAGTGCATTTTTGGGCAGATTCAGGCTTTAGGCTCACAAATTGGGTAGGATGTCCACAACATGTGGCAAATGATATTCAAATGGGTTCGAAATTTGATATATGGGCTCCTTGCACCATGGTAATGGTTCCCATGATGTCATTTCTTGCACAAAAGGTCAAAATCATGTTGGAGACATCCTACGTGTAGGATGTCTTTTTCATCAAAATAGCTTGAGATTTGTTCTGTGGGTAGCTCTTGGCATGTGGAACATGGCTATGCTCTTGGATTCTATATGTATACATTTTTATACATTTTGGTCTTTTAATAATCCTCTCCAGTTAACTCACGTGATATCATACACATTCTAAAAAGTGACCGCCCCAGGGACAGAGTTTACTCTGTGTGTGACAGGGTGCTTATTCAATTGAAGCAAAGCAAAGGGTCAAGACTAAGAGAATGTTGCAGGTCGGTCTTAATGGAGAGTCGTAGAGAGTATACTTGAGGTGGAGCCAACGGCGGCGGCCATGTCGCAGGTCAGGCTTAATGGAGCCAGTGGCCAAGACTGTCACAGACCTGAGATGGGACAATTGCAGAGAAAACGTAGACCTGACCTGAGACTGAGCGGGTATACCTGGGAGATGGGGAGCGGGGGTGGAGATGTGGTTGAGGGCTCCCACAGAGCTACCCCTTGCCCCAGGGAGGCCAACAAGATGGAGAGAGAGAGAGAGAGAGAGAGAGAGAGAGAGAGGGTCGAGCTTTGATGTGCCTAGGGTTGCAGTCGAAAAGAGAGAGAGAGAGAGAGAGAGAGAGAGAGAGGAGAAGAAGAAGAAGAGAGAGGAGAATTTTAACGTCGTACAAAACTATCACAAGAGATGCTAAAGATCTATCCCACGAGGAGAGTTGAACTCTAGACCGGTTAGTCAAGAGAGAGATGGCATAACCAATCTACCACACTTGGGTGATAGAAAGGTTATACCATTTTTCTCCTTTTTTAGCCCACATATACACCCATCTGAACAACACAAATAAACCTGAGAGAGAGAGAGAGAGAATATTTTTTAAATTTGTTCGTAGGATTCCAAAAAAGCGCTCACTAGAAATGCTCGCCAAAAAATTATGTCCCTCAAGAAGTATGATTTTGTCACTCCAAGTCTTATTGAATATGAACCTACCACCCTTGACATAGCCACTAGTGCAAGTAGGAGGAGAGTGGGTAATTAGGAAAGATTCATATGGTAGATAGCTATTGTCTCCTTGTTGAGCTTTCCAATGTAATTGCCCAAACTCCAATCCCTCTTCAGATCCAAAGCCCATTAGAGGCCTTCCCTCTCCCTAGAAACTTGTCAAGATCTACAATATCAATCTGTGCAAGAAACAAAACCCTCAAGAAATGAAGTTTCACTAAGGTTTCACTGACCTAAATAATGTTCTTGTAAAGATTCTATTTTACCATTTTACCTTAGGGTTTTTATCATCTTCAAAAAGGTCCTCTTTCCAAAGGTCAATGGAAAACCTTGGTTTATTCTCTTTGCTCTTTCTTGGAACTTCTTTGTCCATGTGTTCAATCTTTAATCTAGTTTGAATTTGTTGGAACTCATCATCTATGGGAATCCCCCCCCTATTCATAGTTTTTAATAATGTTTAGTACATGCTCTCCAGCATGGCACCAATCAATAAACTTTTTAGATTTTTTATCAGGCAATGATAATGGTCATGGTGTATTGTAGTCCACAGAGCCTTTATCATGCTCTATTCACTCTACCAAAATAGCAAGGTAGTTCTCCTCTCTTAGATCAAAGAGGTTTTGTATATCCTGTACCATCAAATATTCCTTATTGTTTTTATCTTGTAGGTGGGGATGGTTGATATGCACAGTAATCAAGCTCTTCCTCTGGAATATAAATGGGCTCCTCCACCTCGGTGATGTTCCTTGCCTTGAACTCTGCAACGTCCAAGATCTCTTTGCTTTGAAGCCTCTCCATTTCCTCTCTGAAATCTTCAAGTGTTTCCTCCAAATCTGATGTTGTGATTTGCAGAGATTCAAACTCTCCTTCCTCTATAGGAATAAGAGTAAAAAAGAGAAAAAATGCAATGTCTTGAATCACAAGCTTACCACCATTCTTTCCATGGTACTCAGAGGGGTCATGGACCCTTTCCAATCATCTTGGAGTAATAACAACTTCTTGGAGCTTGTGCTTGGAGTTAAATTGCATGCTTTGAAAATATCATTAAAGTGTACAGAGTTGTCAACCTTATGCTCCCTTGTAAGGTCAGCAAAAACCTTCTGATAGTCAAGAATTTCATTGCTAAAGACTTCCAAGAAAGTCTCCGGATCAAAGGGAACATAAAACATTTCTTTCACATAGGCAAACTCAAACAATTGCTTGACTTGGTATAGTAGGTCCATCAACCTATCATTACTTGTCTCCTCAACGTCGTCAATGTCAGCTCCCTCTAAACTCTTCTTGGTCAACTTTTCTGCACAAGAAAGAACAAAAACCCTTAAAATGTCATACTTTGTTAAAAGATTAGTCCTATACTTGAAAAAAGATTGGTCATGTTGCCTCTTCGTTAAGCTTGGTCTTATGTCGTCCCTGTGCAAAAAAAGAGCATCCGTACGGTTGTCCAGCTGATCTAATTTTGCATAGGGACGGCATATGATGAGGATTGGTGGATAATATCATTTACATTTGAATTAACAAGAAGCATAATACTATTGTGTCTCCCTTACGCGAAAAACGAGCACACGAATGTATGTCCAGGTGCTCTATTTTTGTATAAGGGGGACATAAGCAAGCAAAAAAAAATTTGATTGTTTGTCTACTTAAAATTGTGTCCTTGCTACGCAAAAATAGAGCATCCGAATGCATGTCCGGTTCATCTAAATTTTCATAGGGACGACATATGAGGGGGACTGGATAATATCATTCATATGCAAACTAAAATGTCCGGTTCATATTCACATGTCCGGTTCATCTAAATTTTCATAGGGACGACATATGAGGGGGACTGGATAATATCATTCATATGCAAACTAAAATGAAGGATAATGACTATAGTGTCGTTGCTATGCGAAAAAAGAGCACCCATATGTACATTTGGGTGTTCTATTTTCGCATAAGGACGACACAAGCAAAAAATTAGAGTTCTATAAAATAGTGTCCTTGTTATACAAAAACAGAGTATTTGGATGTATGTTCGGATGCTCTATTTTTTCATAGAGACAAAAATTGCATCGAAAACATGTTATACCAAAAAAAAAAAATCCAATGAAAATACGTACCTTTTGTGCTTTCTCAATAACATTTTGAGCTTTCTTGAGCTTTATATTTTATACAAAAATCTTAACAAAATATGAAGGATGGATCAAAAATATCATATATAGTCACTTTGAGAGCTATAAATAGTATTTCAATCATGCACCTCAAAACACGTGTACAACGGCCAAATCTATGCATCATAAATTGTGTCAATTTAAATTTTACATAGGTAATTGTGCATAGAGGCCTTTGAACCCAAACAATCTTTTCCACAATTTTTTTCTATTAACTACATTTTTCTCTCCACATTGCTCCACAAGGTCGACTTACATCAGGTCTTCATTTATTGCTCCACAAAGTCAATTTCAATCGAACTTTCTCCTCGTTTTCTCTTATCTTCTCCTCATTTTCTCTATTCAAATCTTTAGATGCTCATGTGTGGTAAGCTTTCATAATCTTAACGCTTTCTTTTCAGTTTTCGTTACACAAACTTTTTTTCAATCCATGTGCAAAAATAGTGTAGTCGGGGACTACATTGTTCTCGCGTAACAACGACATAAAAGCTTCTTTGAAAAACTTTTGTGCTTGTATCCTCTCTAGGCAATAATAGCATTATTGGCATTCGGCAAGCCTAATTTCTCGTAGCAATGACATAAGAGTTTAATAGAGATATTTTTAAAAGCTTTTAATGAATGTGTCCTCCTAATGCGAAAATAGTGTAGTCGCCAGCTACACTATTTTTGCATAGGGGTGACACAAGGGCTTTTGTATAACTTTCCTTGATGATGTCCTTATAGTGTAGTCGGACATGCGTCCGACTACAAAATTTTTGCATAGAGAGTACACAACTTTCATTGTTGATGCAACTTTTTGAGTTTGTGTCGTTTTGAAGTTAATGAAGAGTAGTTTTAAGATAGCTTGATAAATAAAAACTAAGGTGACTCTATAGCTTCATATTTTCCTCTTCTTAGGTCTAATCTCTAGATGGCAAGGACCAAACAAACTACAAGGAAGGTTCCTAGAGAAAATGTCAAATCAGGAGATGTCAAGGAAACACCAAAAGATTTCAAACCACAAGATAAAGGTGAGAGCTCAAAGGGGGACAAATGTGAGAGCTCAAAGGGAGACAAGGGAGCCGCATCTAAGTTGTGGCATGACCCTCCTGCATTAAGACCGCACTGCTATCACAAGCATCACCATTGTAATGTGCAATTGAAGTAATTTATGGTAATTATGTAGGATGAGTGCTCACTGGGATACTCAAGGTTCCTTTTACAGAATGAGAGAGTACCTTTTACTTCAAGAGAGATGTGCAAAGACTAGAGAGAGAAGAGAGAATGATACCCTGAGTGAAGTTTCTGTGTGTGTGTGTGTGTGTGTGTGTGTGTGTGTGTGTGTGTGTGTGTGTGTGTGTGTGTGTGTGTGTGTGTGTGTGTGTGTGTGTGTGAGAGAGAGAGAGAGAGAAGACTAGACCAAATGGGGTTCTAAACCCCCCTCCAAGGGCCCCCTCCCTATCACTAGACAAGTATTTCGTTTAGATTACACAAATGCTGATACATGGTTTTAGATGTTGAGATGTTAATGGAATCTTGATGTAGGTGCTTGGATATGTGAGGCTAAAGGCTGAAAACTAAAAATCCTAGGGCTAATCTAGCTTGGGGTTGCGTCTGACAATGAAGCTAGGGCTGAAATTTGAAAACACTAGCTGATTTGTGTCTTGGGTTGAAAACTAGAAACGATGGTACTGATGGTTGGATCTACGATGGTATGGCAAGGTTATGGCTAAAATTGAAAACGCTGCTGTTGATGGAGTGTTGTAGGTTGATTTGATGCCAGAACGCTAGAGATAATGAGGTACTACGAGTACTTGGTGACTACCATGGGTCTATACCTTGCACTTTCCTTTAAGGGTGAATTTGGGCTTATCTTGGATTCATCTAGGTATGTTTGCAAAGTTGGGATTTGTAGCATACCAATCAAGCATTTCCTCAAAGTTGTGCTAATGTACCACCATGATGGCCTATAGTTGTGGCTTGCAAGACAACGTATCTATTACCAAAGTCTTTTTTCCCATAACTTGAAATCATCTAGAAATGGAATTGGGATGAAATGTTTGCCCATCTCATCGGCTTATAAAAGGTGTTTCTGGGACAAGAAATATCTCAAACTTTGATGATCAGTAAACACTGTGAAATCTTTTCCAAGTAATGCCTCCAGTGAGTCAGAGTGTATATCACTGCTCCTACTTGTAAAGAAAAGGAGATTCTCTTAGAAAGGGAGATGCTTGAGGGAGATAAGGAAATCGTAGAAGGCTCTCACAATTGCAATTCCAAGGCTTCCTTTTCAAAGGATCTACAGCCAAATAGCAGAGTAGTTTAAGATTGATATGAGATGGACAAGAGGTTCCTTGGCATGTATGCAGGAAGTTGTTGAAGAATTTTTAATTGAGCTCTTCCAAGATGCATACATATGTACAATCCACTATCACAGGGTCACACTTATGGACAAAGATATGTTTATCTTGAGGAGATTAAGGTACAAATTTAACAAAATTCTTGAATCAATACCTATTCAAGATGAGAAAAACTTCAACATCCTTAATAACGAACCCCATCAAGAAAAGCAAAAGAGCCTAAAGTGGTGATTCAGGACATCACAAAGAAGGAGGATGTTCAGGAAGAAGGGTAGGAGCCTAAAGTTGACAGGGAGGACCTGGAAACAAAGGAACTTGGGGAGATTGAATCTCAACTCCCTTCACTCTTGAGAGGTGTCAATCCCACAGCTTCATGGTGGCTGTTTTCTTAGAGGATGAACTTCTTCAAAGAACATATTATATTACCTTGGATGTTGAGTGTGTTGACATTCTCAAAGGGTGGCAAAGAGAGATCAATGACCGTATTATTATTGCATCCTTGAGGTTTGCCTAACCATCAACATTCTTTGTAGATTTTTCATAGTTAATAAGGATTCTTTGAATTTTTTTGTAGATTGTTCATAATTAATAAGTGTTCTCGAATTTATTTGTAGATTATTGATGCATGACTTTAAGTTAGATGTGGGCATGGTTGACCCAACCATCTTTCACTATTTGAGAACTGATTCTGACATAAGGAAGTGGCTAGCCAGTATAGATTTTGAAACTTGTGAACTCCTTCTTTGTGCCTACCATGAGAGGTATGTTCTACTGCAGCCCTATGTCATTTTAAGATTTTCATCTTGGAAGCTTTTGACAATGTCCAGTGGTCTTGCCACAGCTCTCACTGGAGTCTTATAACGATTGATATCACTGATAAAACATGTTTCATATTGAATTCTCTTGAGGGACAAAGACCTCATCCAAGGTAAATTCAAACTTGCTGTTCAAAATCCTCTCTTCTAAAACCTTTTTTGAGATCTATAATTGCTTCTATATTGGATTGGAGCTTTTAGGCCGGACCCTTTGCTTTAGCTTTTGTTGCTTCCTTCTTTTTTCTTTAGAAGCTTCCTACATAGGCACTTTAAGGATAGACATCTCTTGTGGAGAAGTTGATCCAGGAGGCATTGTGTTATTTCTTCCTCCACTTCTCGTGGCCCTTTTTAAAGGTCCTTCATTCCCTTTATCACGTCTGCATTTCTCTTCAAAAATGGCCTCATTGGCTTGACATTTTGCAATGTATGCATGCACTAACAAAGAGTCTACGGAGTCATCCCTCCTTGTTTCTAGCCGAATTCATATAGGTGTCGGGGCTAGGGTGGATGGTGCTAAGGAGAAGCCATGTCGGCTTGGAAGATGTGCAGGTGTAGAGTTGAAGAAGGAACGAGAGAGATGAGAGGAAGACTTGACACCAATCATAATGCCTTGTATTGTATTGTGTTTTCTTTGTAAAAAGCCTCACAGTATATAAGCAAAAAAGGTTTTCATGCAAAAAAATCTACTTCTAACTAAGCATGCCTGCATGCTTCATACGAGCATGTTTCCACGGGCTGACACCAGTAGGGCTTGGAAACCCAACAATCCCACCTCAAGCCCAAACTAGATACACCACTCTCATGATATCTCGAGTTTTTGGTGTACTTATCAACTGTGAATTTTAGGTTCTCTCACAACAAGGGTTTTAGTGTACCCATAACCTGGTGCTATGTTAGTAACCCCCCCCCCCCCCCCCCCCCCCCTCCTTGAACAGATAGGGTGTAGGTCAAAATTAGCTACCAACAAATAGAGTTTTCGGTTGACTTCCAAACCTTGGCTTTAAGGTGTATCCAATAACCTCATGAGAAGTGGTACAAAATAAGACTGTACATGTTTATTTTTTACTAGGAAAAACATAAAAGGATTTGATCTAAAGAACATCACTGTCAACAAAAGTATTTGGGATTTTGTATCCCTATCAACCACATGAATCTCATTTTTACCCTTTTCAAAGCACTTATTTGAAGGATGATTTGTCTTACCATAGTGAATACAAGCATTCTTCTTGAAGCAGTCCTTTGTTTGGTGATTTTTGCACCCACAAATGGCACAAGATATGGTACCAATGGATGGTCAAGATGAAGCTAAGTTAGAAACACAATTACTGATTGCATAGGCACTCGAAGTATCAAAAGAACCGGTAGGGGATATAGCATATGCACTAGGAATAATGGGAGAATTGGTATGAGATACTCTTTTTTCTTCTTTCTACAATGAATTGATGATACCATCCAAGGAGGGCAGTAGATCTTTCTCTTTTAAAACAGTAATAATTTGATGGAATTCATCAGGAAAACTTTTTAACAAAACGGCTATGAGATCTTCTTTTGGCACTACGGCTTCGACATAGACAAGTTGAGTTTTAATACTCTTAAGTCTGTTAGCTAAAGATGTTATGTTTTTGTTGGCACTCATAGCAAGAGAGTACAACCCCATCTTTAGACTCATCATTGAATATTTAGCTTTAGCCCCAAAAGCTTCTCTAGCTCTATAGAAGAATTGATATCATCCAAATAATGAATAAAGTCATCTTCTAGAGATGTGAGAATAATACCTAATGCTTGCTCATCCTTGCGTTATTGCTCTGTTGGATAATGCCCTGGTAACTATAGTCAATGTACCTGCTTCATCGATTGATAGTGGCTTCACGACACTCCATAATTTCTTCCGCATAAGATAGCCTTTTACCTTTATTTGCCAAGTGTCAAAACCCAGACCCGTTGAATTTGATGCCATATTGAAGTCCTTGAAAAGCTTGCTAATGAGGACTGCTATTGGTTATTGCACTGTCTTGAAGAGTGTGTTTGTCTTTGCCTTTGTGTTTGTATGTTGAGAAGCTGTCAGTAATGTTGGGCAAGTATATCAATTGCCTTAGAGAGCGGTTTGATACGCTTGGCAAAGCACCGTCAATGGTTGTCAACCTTGGTTGCTCACTGTGTGTAATTGCCCGTGCAAACCGTTTTGAAAGGCTATAAGAATTTGCAATTTACCCACAAGTAGGAGATGCTTAGGTGTTTCAATATGCAATAGAAATTCATGAACAAGCTCCGCTAGTGTTTTGAGAGGATGGCGTAGACCCACTATTAGGCTATGTTCCAATTCTTAAAGGCGTTTTGAAATGTTCTTAACACCTCACCGATCCACCGGCTATTGCACTGCCTAAGAACCACTGAAGAGACAATGTTTTAGAATGCCATGTGGCTCTGCATGCCTTAAGCGCCACCTACCAACGGCTTCTTGAAGCTTAGCTTCAGATGGAATTTTATAACGCTCAAAACGCCTTTGTAACGCCTAGGGCCCTCACATTTTTGGCTATCAAAATGCTTGCCCGCATGGGCTCTAATACCACTTGTATGTGTTGGGGCTAGGGTGGATGGTGCCGAGGAGAAGCCATGGCGGCTTGGGAAGATGTGCAGGTGCAAAGTTGAAGAAGGAACGAGAGAGATGAGAGCAGTCCGGACACTAATAATAATGCCTTGTATTGTATTGTGTTTTCTTTGTAAAAAGCCTTACAATATATAAAGCAAAAAAGGTTTTCATGCAAAAAACTCTACTTCTTACTGATCCTGCCTACATGCTTCATAAGAGCATGTTTCCACGGTGTCGTACAGCTCCGCTCCCATGCTAAGAAAGATGCCATAAAAATGCACATCCAGCTTATTTGAAGTTTATCTGATTAATGATCAGTGTTCAGGGCTTGGTAACAAGCTATTTTTATGGTTAATATATGTCGGATGCAGCTTTAAAGAGCCAACAGATGCCTTAATGATGCTAACAAAGAGTATGCTTGAAGTGAGCACAGATGGGAGTTTATGATGTAGAATTCCAGTGTTTGAAGTGCTCTACCAACCTATCTTTACAGCTCGTCGATTGGAGCTACAGTGAGGAAGTTATGTCAGTTTGAAGTTTGAGTCAATCGCACATCCATACCGGATTGAACAACTACAGCCGAGGAGAGAGAGATGAAGTAAATGCATGGGCCTGAATTGCTCAATTTGTGGAGCGCGTCGGTCTTTTCAGATCAATGATCAGATTTACGATTGCCAAGATATTGGCGTTAAAGATTCACAGGGGGGCGGTTCAGTACCAGTCCGGTCCGCTCGGCCGGAGTGCCATCTGGGAATTTTTAACTTTGACCAAGTTTCAGAATGTCATCTTATGCAAAACAATGATTGTAAGATATACCCAGCCTAGTTGCGGAAAGGAAACTCTAGGGAATCTAACCAAATACGAAGGGAATGCCAATCACTTGTATCTCGAGGGCAGGAGACACTGATGGGGAAAACGAAATCATGATGATATTGTTAGTTTAGGGCTAATGAGATCCTTGACGAGGATTTGCCCGGCATCTATGCCAAATGTGGTTATTTACGAAAGCACAAAAAGTTCTTGATGAGCTCTTTATCCGAAATGTCGGCTCATGGAGCGTATTGATTATGGGATATGCCTAGCGGCCACAGGGAGTGCCAGGCATTGCCTTGGCCAAAATGAGTGCCAATTGTGGTGCCCATTGAGGGCAATGGCCCAATATAAGAAGTTAAGGGCCGACCGCCCAAAAGAAGCCAAGGCCGCCCATTTTAAAGGGGGCCACCCTATTTTAAAAGGGGTGTGAACCAAGGAAAGTAGAAGAGATGGCGCAAGCAGGCAGCGGGGAGAGCACAGGAGGGAGAAGCGACGCTCGTGAAAGCTGCAGCAGTGTTCAGGAAAAGTGTGCCTCAGCTTAGCCTTGAGCCGGTTGCAAAATCAAAGTAGCCGGTTGAGGGAAGGGCAAGAAGGAGAAAATTCCACTTAAAATACATGAAAATAGTGTAATTTTTCAAAAATACTCGCTAGTACGGTAAAATTTCCAGTTCAAGTTTGTCTTGGAGGGATTTTTGTATGTTTGTGAAAATGAATTTTCCCGAACACTGGGCTACAGTGATGCTTGGGAGACAGCGAGTAGTAGACGGGAATTGCGAGCTTGCCAATGCGCCGCAGCTGAGACCGACTGCGTCAGATTTGGTGCAAGTCCAAAATTTGCCTTGCCACGTCACCGCCGGCGCCGTTCCCACAATGACGGCACCGTCGTTGCATAAACGTAATAGCGACTATTTTAAGGATTATCTACGAGTTGCATAGAAGTGAGGAGAATGAACGAAAGGGGCATGCAAGGGTTACAAGAGAGCAAGGAGGATTAGGGGCAAGGCATGACGGGCAAGACAAGGAGGGGAGCGTGAGGAGGTAACAAAGGGGAATTCGAGCAAGGAGGGAAGATCGGGGAGTTCGGACGGAAGGAAGCAAAGCTCTCTCTCTCTCTCTCTCTCTCTCTCTCTCTCTCTCTCTCTCTCTCTCTCTCTCTCTCTCTCTCTCTCTCTCTCTCTCTCTCTCTCTCTCTCTCTCTCTCTCTCTCTCTCTCTCTCTCTCTCTCTCTCTCTCTCTCTCTCTCATCCTCAGCTAGCAAAGCAAGCAAAGGGAAGCTCTTTCTCTCTCGTCCTCCGCTAGCAAAGGGAGTCTCTCTCTCATGCTTGAGAAGCAAAGCAAAGGAGGCACTCTCTCTTTCTCTCGTGCATAAGATAGAGAAGAGGGGAGTAAGGAGTCGGCAAGGAAGGGGCACTCTCTCTTGCTCTCATACATAATCAAGAAAGCTAAAGGCGATCTCTCTCTCTCTCTCGACCGTAAAGATTAAGCTCAAGGCTTGAAGCCGGTGAATCATAACGCAAGGAAACTAAAGCCTCTCTCTCGCTCTCTTTCGATCTCGTTCTCGAAGCTAAGCAAGAGAGAGCTTGGACGACCATAAAACCCTAAGATATCGGCGAGTTTGGCAGATCCCCTAAGGGAAAGTGAAGGAGTAAAAGTGAGCATTTCTAAAGGAGGTGAAGAATGAGGAAGATGGGGGATTTTTGCAGATTTCTCTCAATATTTATCTCAATTAAGCATGAGACGGACAACAGAGGCGATCAGAGAATTCTACAGAGAGTTAATTTGCAGATCTCATAAGGAAAATTGAAACAGGAAGAGGTACATAGAGGAAAACCCTATCACCGTCATCAGCTTGAAGATTGATTAATTATTCTGTTAAGTCCTGGTGTCGTTAACGACCCAGGTAACTGTAAAGGGAGCCTTAACTCCTAGATTTCAGTGAATCCAAGTGTCGGTGCTGCTAACCTCCCACCTTGGCTATTGATCAGAATGTATTCAGATCTTGACTTGATTAATTTAAGTTTATGGTGATTGCCATAGCCTTTTTTTTCATCTGTTGTTCTTATTCTCTCTCACATCTCTCACAGCCAGAGGCCAGGCACCTTCCCGGCTCACGTTTCGAACACATATCCCCCGATATCTTTGGTGAACCCGACGCGAAACGAGCCGGGGTGGGAGGTAAAGATGGAGATGCAAGAACAATTAAAGCAGTTTATTGACGATTTCAATTCTAATGGATTTGATAAAAATCTAGCAGTTGCAAATTTGCCAAAAATGATGGAACTAGTTCAGGGATGTCTGCAAAAAGCGAAGGCTATGCAGATAAAAACGCAGATTGATGATGTTGTAGAGCTAGCACTTGATGTTGTATGGGAGCAGTATCATAATTTTCAGGGATATGATCCAGAAGGTTTTATTGCATGTTATGAAGTTGAGATGAAGAGCCGAAATGTTCCAAAAAATCGGATGATTGCAGCTTTTGAAGAGGTTGTAAGCTCAGATTTTAAAAATCAGGTTCAAGAACTGGCAGAAGCATATTCGACACGGTGGGACTATTTTGGATAGGACTTTATTTGTGAAAGCTCAAGGATTCTAGATATGGCAATAAAAGAAATTATTGAACAAAGCCAGGTTGTCTTCAGTAAAGGTGAAGGGATCAGATGCACTTTATTTGTGAAAGGTGAAGGATTCTAGATATGGACTTTATTTGTGAAAGCTCAAGGATTCTAGATATGGAAATAAAAGAAATTACTGAACAAAGCCAGGTTGTCTTCAGTAAAGGTGAAGGGATCAGATGCACTTCCTTAATTATGATCAATTCTGGGAGCATATTTCTGCAAGAAGCAAAGCCAAAGAAAATGCGGATTTCGAAGTAGTAGATTCAGTTTCAGAGGAGCATATTTTGAGCAACGAAGAAAAGGTAAACAATAAATTTAATGCTGAAACAAAATTATATGAATTTTTTTCAAAGATTGCTCGCATGGACGATACCTACAATAATGGTTCTAGTGAAGACATAAATTGTACAACGAGTGGTTCACGAGTTGCTGACCTTGACATGGGTTATTCTGAAGGAGTTTATCAAGCAGATGAGCCTCTACATGATATTATTAAAACTATCAGCGCTATAGCCGAGGAGGACAACATGTTTGCTGCAAATGAGTGCATAACAAAGCTATTATATACACAGTAGCTGATAAAGTGACCAAGACTGTGGACCCAGCACTGGATGAGCCTGAGGATGTCAATGAACCTATGATTTCTACTAACCATATGTTTCCAGGTGTTATTATCATGGAAGAAGATGCCATAATCGATGATTTCTTGTCTAGACTGAAGGAGATTATTATGACAGTATAGAAGAGCTTTCTGATATGTGTACCTCTTTAGACGGGGTGCCAGATGAGCCTTTACAGTGCTATGATGGATTGTTAAGTAACATGGATGCAGATGAGGAAGCAGAGGATGATATTGATGAGTATGAAGACTGCCTAGATCATGCTGATTGTGAACAAGTTATCGACAGGGATTCTACATCTATGCTTGTACATGGGTTGCATGAGGAGATAACTCCTACAATTTTGGTGAATGTTGAGACTTCCAAGGGTGATTTTCTCGAGGATGCTATGGATGAAGATTTATAGGATAAAGCTATTTTTCATGATCAAGCTCAAATCGCAACAGGTAAAAATTCCTCTGATGATACAGGTCCAGAGAGTCCCAAGGTTTTTTGTGATGGCTATGAAGCTAGAGTGGGTGATGATGAAAGGGAGTCAGATTTCTCTAATGCTTTCTGGTAACGAGCTTAAGTTGCCAATAGTTTACGGTATGTGGGTGTTGCATTATGCTTCAAGAGAAGTAGTATATTGCGGAGCCCATCAATGCTATGTGATCTCAATGGTGTTTGATCCAAGAGATTCTAAGGATATTCACAAGCAGATTCAATATGGATGGATAATGTTAAGTATGCATAGTAATTGCGTGCTATTTGAACCAGGGGTAGCATATTTGCACCAAAAATGCTTGATGTTGATTGATACAAGAAATGTATGCTCATGTGGATATTATGATGCTATAGTGTGTGGGCAATTCCTTATTATCCCATTTGATCCCGGGGGCTACTAAGTGCCAGTTGCAGATTTGAAGAGTACCAGTTATCTGTCGTAGCAAGTTGCATGATACAGGTTTTTTTTTCTAGATTTATGCTAAGTCAGAAGAGTTTTGGTTAGGCGTTCAATAAGATTACATGGCTAGCTTCCATTGAGTGCTTTGGAGATACGACAGATACGGTTCAAAGATTTTCTATGGGCAGCTACCTAATGATTAAGTTAGAACATTGATGATAGGGTATAAGCCTTATTTTATTTTTCATATGTTTACTAGTTACGTGAGTCTAATGATGGCAAAGAGCTTAAGGTACCCATAATAGAAGCAGATTGAAGTGCAGTTGGCATAGACCGGAGGCTGTGCAAGTTCAAAGGGGGTGGATGTCGTGCAGCTTTGCTCCCATGCTAAGAAAGATGCTAGAAAAATGCACATCTAGCTTATTTGAAGCTTATCTGATTAATGAGCAGTGTTCAGGGCTTGGTTGGCCGAGATGTGTGCCAATTGTGGTTCCCATTGAGGGAAATGGCCCAATATAAGAAGTTGAGGGCCGCCTGCCCAAAAGAAGCCAAGGCCGCCCATTTTAAAGGGGGCCACCCTATTCTAAAAGGGGTGTGAACCAAGGAAAATAGAAGAGATGGCGCAAGCAAGCAGCAGGCAGAGCGCAGGAGAGAGAAGCGAGGCTCACGCAGGCCGTAGTGATGCTTGGGAGACAGCGAGCAGGAGACAGGAATCGACGATCTCGTCAATGCGCCGCATTTGAGACTGATTGCGTCAAATTTGGTGCAGGTCTGAAATCCGCCTTGCCACGTCACCGAGTCGTTCCCACAATGACGGTGCGCATAAAAGTGATAGCGGCTATTTTAAGGATTATCAATGAGTTGCATAGAAGCGAGGAGAATGAACGAAAGGGGCGTGCAAGGGTTACGAGAGAGCAAGGAGGGTTAAGGGCAAGACATGGCAGTCCAGACAAGGAGGGGAGCGTGAGGAGGGAACAAAGGGGAATTCGAGCAAGGAGGGAAGATCGGGGAGTTCGGAAGGAAGGAAGCAAAGCTTTCTCTCTCTCTCTCTCTCTCTCTCTCTCTCTCTCTCTCTCTCTCTCTCTCTCTCTCTCTCTCTCTCTCTCTCTCTCTCTCTCTCTCTCTCTCTCTCATCCTCTCTCTCTCTCATCCTTGGCTAGCAAAGCAAGCAAATGGAAGCTCTTTCTCTCTCGTCCTTAGCTAGCAAAGGGAGTCTCTCTCGCGTGCTTGAGAAGAAAAGCAAAGGAGGCACTCTCTCTTTCTCTCATGCATAAGATAGAGAAGAGGGGAGCAAGGAGTCGGCAAGGAAGGGGCACTCTCTCTTCCTCTCGGACATAAGCGAGAAAGCTAAAGGCGCTATCTCTCTCTCGACTGTAAAGATTAAGCTCAAGGTTTGAAGCCGGTGAAGCATAACGCAAGGAAACTAAAGCCTCTCTCTCTCTCTCTCTCTCTCTCTCTCTCTCTCTCTCTCTCTCTCTCTCTCTCTCTCTCTCTCTCTCTCTCTCTCTCTCTCTCTCTCTCTCTCTCTCTCTCTCTCTCTCTCTCTCTCTCTCTCTCTCTCTCTCTCTCTCTTTTGATCTCGTTCTGGAAGCTAAGCAAGGGAGAGCTTGGACGACCATAAAACCCTAAGATATTGGCAAGTTTGGCAGATCCCTTAAGGGAAAGTTAAGGAGTAAAAGTGAGCATCTCTGAAGGAGGTGAAGAACGAGGAAGACGGGGGACATTTGCAGATTTCTCTCAATATTTCTCTCAATCAAGCATGAGACGGACAACAGAGGAGATGAGAGAATTCTACAGAGAGTTAATTCGCAGATCTCATAAGGAAAATTGAAACAGGAAGAGGTACATGGAGGAAAACCCTCTCACTGGCATCAGCTTGAAGATTGATTAATTTTTATGTTAAGTCTTGGTGTCGTTAACGACCCGGGTAACTATAAACGGAGCCTATACTCCTAGATTTCGGTGAATCCAAGTGTCGGTGCTGCTAACAGCCCACCTTGGCTATTGATCAGAATGTATTCAAATCTTGACTTGATTAATTTAAGTTTACGGTGATTGCCATAGCCTTTTTTTTTCATCTGTTGTTCTTATTCTCTCGCACAGCCAGAGGCCCGGTGCCTTCCCGACTCACGTTTCGAACACATATCCCCGGACAACGGACTGACACCACTAGGGCTTGGAAACCCAACAATGCAATCTCTAGCTTCATGCAAAACCTCTTTAGTCATTTTACCCTTCATAGCAGATCCTATTGCGCACAGCCACAATTCTCCAATATCATTACATATTTCTTCTCGAGCCTTGACTCCCTTCTGGATAATAGGCTCTACCTTTAGCCTATAGCAGGTTGCATCAACCATTGAGATGTCATGGCTAGTAGCCATGTCCTCAACTAGCTTGTTCATCCCTCCTTTGCCAAATTTATCCCCAAGGGCTTACCTGTTTCACTTAAGTGAATCCTGCCAATTTTAAAGAAAACTAGCTCCTTCATCAAAGCATGTTTAAAACTTTTACAATTCCTCCTTTCATGATTAGTATTGTCACATCATATGCATCTCTTTACAAAGCCTTCTCTATTTTGAGGTTTTTGCCTTGTGGGTTGGCTTGATTGTTTCCCCTTTTCTTTTAGCCTTGCAAGCTTTAACTACAGCTCTTGCATTCCTTTCACAATATCATCTAAGATGGATTTTTCACTCTTTGGAACCACAATAACAAGCTTTATGGAACTCTCAGGAATGCTCAGGGCTTGAGTAGGGTTGACTATCATCTTGTTCCTCCATTGTTGTCGCTTAGCTACCAGTGAAACTACATCTTCAACCTCTTCCAATCAGTCTTTAAACCATGTTCACTAGAGTCCTTGTCCTCAAGTAGTAATTCTAAATTTTCTTGAATCTATTTCCCTACAACCTACAAAACAAGCTCTATCTTCTTTGAGTTTAGGGTAGCCTTTTCAGGCCTTGACAATTGATCATAGCGCCATTCAAATTCCATTAAAGTTTCATAGGTGAAAGTTTCTCTTTTGGCCGAACTACCCATTCTAAAAAAAGTTCTCTTTGTCACTCTTTCAGTCCTCCATGAAATACTCTTCCTTCAAGACTAATTTGAATGCTTCCCAAATTCCCCCACATTTGTTTCTAATTCCACTTACATGCTCTCTGATCTCAAGAACCTCAGCCAGCACAAAACTTTGAGCCATCTCTTCTTCAGATACTCAATGCTGCTCCATCTCCTTTACATAACTACAAAGATACTTTGTTACATCTTTACAATCAAATTGGCCCATTTTCTTCACCACTGATTGAAAAGATTTGTTTGGAAAAAGCTCCATTCTTTCAGAAGCTTGTTTCTGTTGCATAAACACAGCAAACGCTTGAAACAATTGCATTGTGACTAGATCAAACCGCATCCCATGTTGCTCTTGTTGCTCCATAGCTTTGAAACTTTTATTTGAGGCCTTCAAAGAAGATTTTGAACCCTCATCCTAGCCTACTTTGCACCCACTTTCCATCAGGTTCACCAAAGATGTGTCAAGAAGTGCGCAATGCGGCTAGGAAAGTGTTGGGCCTCTCACTGTGAGAGTGCGCAGCAAAATCAAGCGAGTCACAGAAGATGTGAAGCAAAAGACACACTTAAAATGAAAAAAACTCCAACTATGAAAGCTTTCATCTTAAAAAGAACCAAGATCAACTCAAAACTCTTACGTGTGTGATGATTTGGTGTAGCCTTGCTCCAAATTGCACAAGTACAGTGCTTGTTTGACCTATCAAAAACCCTTTCTTCCTCCTTCAACTCTTCATTGAAGCCATTTCATGGAAGCTTCAGCACTTCCATAGACAATCCCACACATGTTTTTGATGATAAAAAACCCTAATTGGATCACCCACACACTCGAATACAAGGTAGGAACAATTTAGGATTGCACCAAGCACACTATAGAAGCAGCTTGTGTATCCCTTCACAGAGAGGCTTCATGAGCTGATTTTCCCCTTCACAAACTCTTTTCAATTTCTAATAGTCATGTCCACCGTTGTTAATATGGAATTTTGAGCTATTTTTTGCCATTGTTTGGGTTATTTTTTATGCCATTTTAAAACCAAAATTACCCTTTTTTGCTCATGAAAAGCCCAAACGAGCTGGGAAAATTCCCTAAATTTGTGAAAAAATCCCCTTGTTCTTAAATTACATATAGAACCTTATTTTTTTCACTTGGAAAGCACTTTAGATGCATTGTTTACAGCTGCATACGAAACATGTTATTTTTTACCGAGATCATTTGCATTGAACTTTCTAGGAGTGTGCCATACTGACAAACTTGACATATGTACGTTTCTAAAACAAATTGGGTATGCTTATATGTGAAAATAAGCAACAATGCCACATCCAGGGCCTCACCTACCCAGCAAGTATATACATGACTGTAATCGCGGTAACCGTTCTCACGTAAATGACTCTATGTACATTGTAGCATTTAGTCTCACATAGCAAAACCATTAAGAGTGAGGTAGATATTTTAGTTTCACGCTATGCACGTTCCACAATACAACACTTCGGGCCCACCCACAGCCCCTTTTTATATTGCTTGGACTCCGTTTTTTATATTATTACGGGCCCGTCGGGCTTTTGGGTTTCCCTGGAGCTCGACGGGCTTTTGGTGGGTTATCATGTCACCATTCATCGACTTACATGTGATCATGCAAAGTGTAATCGTGTGAATATGATAATAACACATTGTAATCACTTTAAATTTTACGTGATGACGTGATTATTAAATCCCTACAAGTTGCCGACATCTCTCATCAACATAGTTCTTGTATCTATCTTATCAACGAATTACATTTAGCACATCCATATGGTCATGGACGAAGTCCTTGATTTGCTAACATGCCTCATCATTATCCAACCCCACCATAAGTAGTGATAGAAGTTGAAAACTATTCATAAGCATTTAATTGATATTGAGTTGTGTTCCCAGGTGTTTACAGACAGTCCTCCAAAAATGATTGGTAAACATGGGTTCACTATTACTCACAAAATTGTGGGGTAGTCTACATAATCGATACAGATTGTTAACAACCAACTTGGTTAAAGAGTGGACTTGATTGGAATGAAAGACCTAGGGTCCTACTGCATGCTCATCTCCACCCAGCCATACACCTTTTATAGTCTCTTGGCCCTCCTACCTATAGGAGACCCCTTGACATGCATGAGTAGTTTAAAGCCTTGACCTCCCTAAGCCTACCAAAGGCTCTGAAAGTTTAAGTGCCTTTGGGCCTACTATCCCATAGCAAACAAACAGAGTACTCGTATTTGGTTGATAATGCATCAAGGTATATGGAGTGGACACAACGTACTCAGGATTAGAGTTAGTGATGGAAAATGTTCTAGGTACAGTCTCTATATAGAGGACATCCCTCATCTCTTTTTCAGTTGTCGGGAGAGCAAAAAATCCCTCGACATATTACAAAATGTGGAGTAATGTGCAAAAATAACCCTATAGATGCTAAAGAACTTTTATTGGGGAATTGTAAAGGCCTAAATATCCTCTCGAGAACATTTGGAGAGGGGTCATACTATGGTTTATTTGGATTAACAGGAATGCTTCTCTTCACAACTCTCCCCCTTGGCACCCCAATGTCCTGCATCATGATCTTAGGAAAGCATCAGATATACTATGCAAAGAGATCACAGAGGTTGTGGACCCCTCAACTCTTGTAACTGATCTTCAAAGGACAAAGGACAATGAGGTGGCAACAATGGAGATCTAGGATTCCAAAGTTCAACTCAACTATTAGGCTTAGGGCATGGTCTTGCGAGGCTTAGTTTTCAGTAATTCTTGACAGAATCTGACCACACAGCAGCTCAAGGGGTGACGGGGAGCAGCCTTTAGTGAGAGGGAGTGTGAGACGCAGACAAGAGAGAGAAAAGGAGAACTCACCGGCACGCAACGCGCTGTGAGCGGGATGGAAACACACAGAACGCCTCTATAAGGACCCGACACACTCTTGGGAAGATAAACACACACTATGGGGCACCACTCGGCTTACACAATCCACCTGGCCGAGGCAGGGAACACACCGATGGAGTGAGAGGAGAGAGACTATCCACTTGCCCACTCCACACAGAGACACACACACACACACACACCCAAAAAACTCAGCTCAAAAGAGGATAATTTCTGATGTTTAGATACAATAGAGCTTGGGCCAACACCAATGGGACAAATAGCTCACACAATATAGATAAAACTTGCCAGATACAATCACAAATTGGAGCAGAAGCTTCGCTCATAGGAGAAACTTACACAGCCAAAATAGCAGAAAAAGAGTGAAGAATTTGGCAAAATGGACAGCGCCATCGCGTTCGGAACGGCCCGAAACCCCAATTCACAATGTCAAAGTACTCAAATCTGACCTCGGATGAGCAGTTTACGGCCAAAACAGGCTCCAAAAACCCCAAAAACATAGTTGCGGTTGTTCCTCCTATCTTCTCCACGTTTTTTCTGGTCTTCTCTCTGTTTTTTCAGTTCCCACACTTAGCTTTTTTACTTGGGCACCCTTGGCCTTTTAGATGACCTCAAACGGACCCCGAACAGGCCAAAAACTGACCTCGCAGTGCATAGTTGTCACCCTGCTGCATCCATACGCACACCTGGCACTCGACTTTTTTCAATAATGCATCCCGCCACCATGTGAATTGGCCCCAAAATATGGTCCTCATGATGACCTTTCTGCATAATTATCACAAGAAAACATCCACGTTGTGCCCGTACTTCTCCACGTGCAAGTATTGACCCCATTCGACGTCCTGATGCCACTAGATGCCATCTGACGCACCTGCTTACCTCATGTCGTCGGCCCGCGGATAGCTTCCTTGGGAATTTTTACGTGCTACCAACTCCTCATTATTATAGATAAAACACACTGGTACTGGTAATAGTGAAAATCGATGCACTATGTACACCCTGTCCTACCTGTACACATGTGGGCCCCAAGTAACCACCTGGCTCTGGAAAATGGGCAATCCTTTATTTGATGCACCATGCATGTGTATGTACATATGCGGAATCCCTTGCTCCAAAAAACTCCTGACATAATTTGCCCATCCCCTAGCCTGCTAGATCATTCATGATCAGCTGCAGTAAAGAGATATATGGGACTCACTGCGTACAGGTCTCCTCATCCCTCACAAACACTGCTTGATCCACAGATAGCTCATCTTGCTCGACCATCATTAACCTAGCATGATACAATATAAGACGCAATCCATTTACCCTTGACTTATGCAAGATTCCATCCAGGTTAGCCAACTGATATGTACCATTCAAGAAACACTCCACTACCTTGAAAGGGCCTTCCCACTTAATTTGAAACTTCTTTTGGAAGGTGTTGTCCAGCTTACTGTTGTAGCGCAAAACCAAGTCATGCTTCTTGATACCCTTACTCGTGACCTTTTCATTTATCTTTGCCAAAGCCCTATCCTACATCTGCCCATAATGTTCCAATGCGCTCATCCTATCCAGTTGAACCGCTTGTAGTTGTAAGAGCCTCTCTTTGAATGCATCACTAGGCGGCCCAAGCAACTTCTCTAGCATCTTGATTGTAGGAAACTCTACTTCCACAGGCAATAGTGCTTCCTTTCCATACAGCAAATGATATGGAGTAAACCCTGTACCTGTCTTCACCGACGTACGGTAAGCCCATAGTGCACTAGGCAATTCCAAATCCCAATTCTTTCCTTGGTGCTCTGTCGCTTTTGAAAGAATTTGTACCAACTCACCATTGAATCTTTCATTCAAGCCATCACACTGCGGATAATAAGGAGTGGTATGCTGGTGCCTAATCTTCATCTTTGCGCATAAAAAATCTAGCAGTTTAGCTCTAAAGCCAGTCCCCTTATCTGAAAGTGGCTCCAGTGGCACCCCAAACTTGCAACATATTTCATCATACACAAATTTTGCCACATCCTTTGCAGTGATCTGTTTTACTGCTATAGCCTCTGCCCATCTAGAGAGATAGTCCACTGCAGTCAAAATATAGCTTTTGCCCCTGCTTGTGATAGGTAACGGACCTATTGCATCGATCCCCCACTTTTCAAACACATCAAACACCATAATGGTTTTTCGTAGCTCTGGCTTCAACACTCTCTTCCCAAATGCTTGACACCTATTGCAAGACCTACACCAATGGTGAACATCCTTGTGCAAACTAGGCCATACATACCCTTCTTGCAAGATCTTATGCAAGGTGATCTTTAAAGCAAAACGTCCGCCACATGCACCTTCATGATTCTCTTCCAACACTCTATAAAGCTCCTCCCGCCAAGGTACACGTCTCAACACGAGATCAGCCCCTTTCATGTATAAGACATCACCAATCAATTTGTACGTGTATGCTCTACGCACAAAGCTATACATCTTAGACTTCTGAATGTCTTTCAGAATGATTCCTGTTAGCAAAAACTCCTCTTCTTGAGCCAAACTTTCTCGGCCATGATAAAGAGGTAAATTGGTCCTCAACACAAATAGCTCCCCAATCATGCTTTAAGCTGCTTCATGTGCCTCTCCATTTAGAGCACGTTCAATATGTCTGATGCTCCATGCTTCAAACTTTTCTAACATGCCTTTAATTCTAAAACACATTTCCTTGAATGAGGTGTTCTTACTCTTCCACACACCCAGCACTTGCTTCACAACCAACAAGGCATCACCTTTTATGCTCAACCTTCTAACCCCATGCTTCAAACAAATGTGTAATCCAGCTTCCAATGTAGCATATTCAGCCTCATTGTTACTATGTGCATCCAATTTAAACCCTCTCATACATACTAGCTTCCCCTCTGGATCATAAAGTGCTATACCCCCTGAAGCGGCATCATGGCTTTTTCTGTATGAGCCGTCAAAGAAAAACACATGTGCATTGCTTATCTGTGGCACTTCTTCAACTACCTTTCTCACCACCTCTTCCTTAACAATAAGGGGATTCTCCTTGTAGGTCAACAAATCAGCTAGGGTAGCCCTTGTACTGTCTTCCACTAGAAAAGAGAACTCAAACTCTTGCAGCTCAATTACCCATTTCTTCACCACATTTGACATGTTAGTATCATTAATTAACTGTGGCAAAAATGCATAACTCGTCAAGAAAACAAAAGGTCGTGGTAGCAAGTAATGACGAAATCGTCGACAAGCAAATATTACACTGGCCATCACTAGCTCTACTTCCGAGAACTTTCTCTCCGCTACCAACTTCACTCGGCTTGCACAATACACTGGCCTTATATAATGGCTTCCCTTCCCCTTTTGCAATAGCATGGCTCCAATGGCCTTATATAATGGCTTCCCTTCCCCTTTTGCAATAGCATGGCTCCAATGGCATCATCCCCTACTGATGGATTTACATAAAACACTTTCTCCCAATCAGGAGCCTGCATGGCTGACAACCCCCCTAACACCTCTTTCACCTCTTGAAACACTTCTTCACACTTGTCATCCCATTGCAATGGATCATGCTTTGTCACTTGTTGTAATGGATAAAGAAGCTGAGAAGATAATGGAATAAACCACGCAATGTACTTCACTTTGTGTACAAAGGTTGCCAATTGCTTCGTACTCGTAGGTGATGGAAGAAGAATAATAGACTTAACCTTGTCTGGATCAGCCTCAATGCCATTTTCTGACACCATATGGCCCAATAACTTCACCCTTGGCTGTGCTAGATGACATTTCTTGGGATTTAGTTGTCCTTTCACATTCATCATATCGAGCCAATACCATTTGCAACTTCTCATGATGTTCAGCCCTACTGCTATAGACACAAAAGTCGTCCATAAAAGCTTTAACACAACTACCAATGAATGGTTTCAATACCCAATTTGCTCTCTCTTGATAGAAAGATAGTCCATTTGACAACCCAAACGGCAATACTGTGTAGCAATAGCAGCCCCATGGCGTAATAAAAGTTGTCTTTGTGCGGTCTTTAAGAGCAATCTTCAATTGAAAATAGCCTGAAAAACGATCACACACACTATACCTCTCATATCCTACCACTGAATCCAAGATCTGATCGATGAATGGAAGAGGATATGGGTTCTTCTTAGTGGCTGCATTTAAGGGCTTAAAATCTACACAAATCCTCCACTTTCCATCCTTCTTTGGGCTGACTACTACTGGGCTCACCCATACCGTGGTCTCCATTGGGACTATGAATCTTGCCTTCAATAGCTTGTCCACCTCTTCCCGCAAGGCTTCCATCTGCTCTTCACCCATCCTTCTTAGCCTTTGCCGCACTGGCTTAGCACCTTCTTTCATCTCTATATGCATCTCTTCTCCTTTGAACCCTCTGATCTCTTCATATGAAGTAATGAACAAATCAGGAAGACTAGCCAGCATGTGCAAATATATCTCCTTCTCCATAGTTGAGAGGTCTCCACTGATCATTTTTTTTATCAATTCTTGCTTCTTTGACAACTCAACCTTGGTTTGCATCAGCCCTTCAATCACTTCATAAGGCCCTTCACTTTCATCTTCAACTTCATTCGCAAATGCAACTAAACCAGACTCCTGGATTTCTTTATCCATCAAAAGAAATGCAACATCAGCATCCTCATCGCTGTTGGTAGTGCTATCACTATCCTCATCTGTCACCGTGGAAGAGTCTTCATCACTAGACTCATCCTCATCTTCATAAAGCTCCTCTAATCGTTTCCTTGTGTCCATATTGTATAGCTTCTTGGAACTTGTCTTTCCATAGAGGCTAATTGCACCACGTCTCCAATCTTGAACAGCTCCCACTGCACATAACCATTGTTGGGGTATAAAGCCCAATGTGGTCGCCCAGGTAAGTGGACGGGCCGCCAGGTATGTACACATATTCTTTTGTAAAAACCTAATAAGAACTCACTATGCTCTACACATTACAGTAGAGCGAGTTCACCATATCGTCGTGCTCTTCTTCTCGCACTCTCTCTCGCGTCGCACTTCCGCTCGTACTCCTTCAACTGGTATCAGAGCTCAGATCGAGGCTCGGGACAGCACTGCAGGAGGCTAGAGTCACCAGCTCAGATTGGAGTGAAATTCGACAGGCGAAGACACGGCCCCAAATCCTGTGGGAAAGCTCGAAGGGCTTGGTGTTCTCAGAATTTCATTCTGAGGTCATCTCGGCCACCGTTCGGCTTCGACAAAGGTCTGCGCAGGACATTTTCAACTACGTGGTCTCGGCGGGTGCAGATCCGACTCTGCAAATTTGTGGTTTTCGGCCTACGACTGCAGGTGCTGAGGATATCGACACTCCCAGAGTGTTGATTTGTGGTTGTCTACACATCGAAGGACGGCTCACAATTCTTGGAGGCGTGTCACATACGACACGGGCGCATCTACACACAGACTGTAGGCGACATCCACTAGTTCATCAAGTAGCTTGTGTTTGCTGCTTGATATTCCAGATTTCATCTTGACATTGCAGGTACTTCCACATGGGATGTATTGTCAGAGATGATGTATGTCTGTTGAGGGTTTGCTGGCTGTGAGTCACGCAGCAAACAACCACCGCAGCGGTTACAGCATACAGTGGGAAATTTGTGGATGTATGACTTTGTGGGAAGTCAATGTACTGTCAGATTTACTGCAGCCTTTGTTGAGGATCGCGTGAGGTTTTATTGAGCTGGGGATTCTCGAATGTTGAGATCCTTTCGGTGATACAGGTCTTGGAGCGATCCCTCGAGCACCCTTAGATAGGCAGCTAGGATGTATTGACTGTGAGTTAGACAGTTGGGATTGCATCTTTGCTTTACTGCCGTTGAGGCATTGTCGCAGTCTATGCTTACAGGACAGTCAGAGACAGTACAGGTGCAGGACAGGTTTACCCACAGCTTACAGTGTCAGAGAGACAGTGTTTTTGAGCTGTTTTTTGGTCTGTTTTTGAGTACACCATAGCCATTTTACAAAGGAGACTTTGCCGAAATTTATGCAGAATCTGAAGCTTTCTTGGTTCATTTGACAGGTTGATATTGGTTCAGAGGTCAGTTTACAGGGGAAACTCTGCCGAATTTTTCCCAGAAAAGTAAACTACTGTGAAGCGTAGCTATGGCTGGATCACAGGACACTTCTCTTTACAATATCAAGAAGATGGATGGAACCAATTTCCCATTGTGGAAGAAGCAGATTTGGCACGTGTTGGTACAAAAGAAGCAGATAAAACCTATAGAGCTCAAGGGGATAAAACCAAAAGATATGGACGAAGATGAATGGAGCGAAATGGATGAATTGGCACTTTCTACCATTATGCTGACTTTGGCAGAAAGCGTTTACTTCAATGTAGCAGACGAGATGTCGGCTTGTCAAGCATGGTTAAAGCTGAGTGATCTTTATGAGAAGCAGAGTGCAACTTCACAGGTATACTGGCTTAAGAAGCTTGTTGACTTGAAGATGAAAGAAGGGACACCTATGTCCAATCATCTGAATGAATTCAACACAATCTATAGTCAGTTGTCAGCTCAAGGTGTCAAGTTTGATGAACCTGTTAGAGCTATGTTCCTATTGATCACATTGCCGAAAAGTTGGGACACTTTTCGCACAGCTTTGAGTAATTCTGCACCTCCAGATGGTTTGAACATAGCAGGTGTAGAAGGAATTCTGCTTACTGAAGAAACCAATAGAAAGACAATGGACAAAGGCAAAGGAACAGCCTTAGTTGTCAGGGGAAGGACCAAAGAAAAGTACAAAGGTGGAAAGAGGAATCAGTCTTGTAGCAAGTCCCGCAATGCTAAAGGCAAGAGTGACATAGAATGCTACCATTGTGGCAAGAAGGGTCACATGAAAAGAGACTGCAGGGAATGGAAAGCAGAAAAAGGCAAAGAGAAAGCTGAAGACCATGGTGAGAAGAACAAGTCCTCAGTGAAGATTCAAGAAATAAATGTGACAAACACTGTTGCAGAGGATGACAGTCTAGTGTCAGGAGACATCTACTTCTTGAAGAATACAATGGACTCAGCTCTTCTTACAGCATCTGATGGAAATGCACTGAGTGACTGGATTATAGACTCAGGGGCATCACTTCATGTGTCTCCAAACAAGGAATGGTTTACCTCTTATGTGACCACTAAAGATCATGTTCGGCTAGGCAATGGGCAGACATGTGAGATCTTAGGTGTTGGAGATGTTCAATTGAAGTTTCAGAATGGCTCTTCTTTCACACTGAAGAATGTGAGACATGTTCCCGCAATTACAAAGAACTTGATCAACACAGGTTTACTTGATGATGCTGGCTACGTCACCATTTTTGGACAGAATATGTGGAAGATATCCAAGGGTTCTATGACAGTAGCACATGGAGTAAAGTCTGGAGGACTTTACATGATTTATGTATCAAATGTCTCTAAAAATGTAATCAATGTAACCGAGCAGCCGGTTAGGAC
Source organism: Adiantum capillus-veneris (assembly GCF_014529385.1). NCBI lineage: Eukaryota > Viridiplantae > Streptophyta > Polypodiopsida > Polypodiales > Pteridaceae > Adiantum > Adiantum capillus-veneris. The sequence goes on along the minus strand of NC_140959.1, from coordinate 40,075,700 downwards.
ATATGTCCAATAAGGGAATGGAAATCTTGTCTCGTTCTGGTTATTTGCCTGGCTTTTCATTTAATGATTTTGAATTCTGTGAACATTGTCTGTTTGGTAAGCAAACACAGCAGCCACATAAGCATAGAAGCAATAGAAGAGATACACAGTTGGCACTTGTTCATAGTGATTTGTGTGGACCTATGCATAACCTATCTCTAGGGGGAGCTTCTTACTTTATGACATTTATAGATGATTCCTCGAGGAAAGTATGGGTTTACTTTCTCAATCACAAGGATGAAGCGTTAAGTGTTTTCAAAACGTTTGTGACACTTGTGGAGAATCAGAGTGGCAAGAAGCTTAAATGCTTACGCACTGACAATGGTGGAGAGTATGTTTCAAAGGCCTTTCAGGACTTTTGTGAGTCAAAAGGTATAAAACGTGAACTTACTGCTCCTTACAATCCTCCTCAAAATGGTGTTGCTGAGAGGATGAATAGGACCATACAAGAGAAGGTCAGAAGTATGTTGTCTAATGCACAGCTGCCAAATGGGTTTTGGGCTAAAGCTGTATCAACAGCTGTTCATCTTGTAAATAGATATCCTAGCAAGGTTTTGCAGGAGGATTCAGTGCCAGAGATGGTATGGTCAGGCAAAATGCCCTCATACAAGCATCTCAGAGTCTTTGGCTGTGAGGCATATACTCACGTTCCAAAGGAGTTTAGGAACAAACTTGAGCCAAAGAGTAGAAAGTGCATCTTTCTAGGCTATGGTAATTCTGGTGAGATGGGGTACAGACTTTGGGATCCCGAATCCAGAAAGGTTGTCCGCAGCAATGATGTTCACTTTAATGAATCCAAATATCATTCTAAACCAGAGAGGGTTGAGGAGATTAGAAGAGTTGTCTTCCAAGAAGATGGACCTGCACGTGCAAGACAAAATGTCAGGGCTCAAGAGGAGCAAGGACAGGATAGAGTGGAACCACAGGTTGTGGTTGAGCCTGAGCCACCTATTGTGCGTAGATCTGGACGTGTCACGCGACCTCCTGATAGGTTTGTTCCATCTATGAACTATGTCATGTTGACTGATTGCAATGAGCCTTCATGTTACAAGGAAGCAGTGCAAATGAAGGACTCTGGGAATTGGCAATTGGCCATGCAGTCAGAGATGACAGCTCTGCATAAAAACCAGACATGGAAGCTAATTAAATTACCACGGGGCAAAAAGGCTCTACCCTGTAAATGGGTTTACAGGTATAAGATCACCGCTCATGATAGTCAGCCAAAGTACAAAGCAAGGCTTGTTGCCAAGGGCTTTAAGCAAGAACAAGGCATTGACTTTGATGAAGTCTTCTCTCCGGTGGTCAAGATGACTACATTGAGATGCTTTCTTGCATTGGTTGCCATATTAGATTTGGTGTTGCACCAAATGGATGTCAAGACAACGTTCTTGCATGGTGATTTAGATGTGGAAATTTACATGCAGCAGCCAGAAGGGTTTGTTGAGAAAGGCAAGGAAGATTGGGTATGCCAATTGTTAAAGAGTCTTTATGGCTTAAAACAATCACCGAGGGCATGGTACCATAAATTCCACAAGTTTATGCTTTCTCAAGGCTACAAACGTAGTGAGTTCGATCACTGTCTATATACAAAGAAGGCTAAGGATGGCAGTTGGCTGATCCTTATTTTGTATGTGGATGACATGTTGATTGCTGGCAAGCACTTGGAAGAAATTTCAGCTTTGAAGTCAAAGATGGAAAAATCGTTTGACATGAAAGACATGGGTGAGGCAAGTCATATACTTGGTATGCGCATTGAGAGAGACAGATCAAAGAAGTTGATTTGGTTATCTCAAACAGAGTATATTGGCAAGGTTTTGCAACGTTTCAATATGGAGAAGGGAAAGGCACTGAGTGTTCCATTGCCACCATATGTGAAACTTAGCAAACAAGATTGTCTTGTGTCTGAGGAAGAACATGCTGAAATGGATAAGATTCCATATGCGTCTGCAGTGGGTATTTTGATGTATGCAATGATTGCTACTCGCCCAGACATTGCATTTGCAGTGGGAGTAGTAAGTCGATACATGTCAAACCCAGGCAAGAAACATTGGGAGGCAGTGAAAGGAATATTGAGATACCTGAAAGCTACAAAGAGTATGCGTATATGCTATGGGAGGTAGGAGCTAAGTGTAAAGGGTTTTACAGACTCAGATTATGCAGGTGACTTAGACAACCGAAGGTCTACGTTAGGGTATGTCTCTACATTAGCTGGTGGAGCAGTATCATGGCGTTCTAGATTACAAGATTGTGTTACTCGGTCTACTACAGAGGCTGAATATGTTGCAGCATCAGAGGCATGCAAAGAATCAATTTGGCTTAATCGACTAGTAACAGATTTGGGAATCAAAGAAGAGATGCCTGTGTTATATTGTGATAGTCAAAGTGCTATACAATTCGCTCGCAATCCAGCTTATCACTCAAAGACAAAGCATGTGGATGTGAAGTATCATTTCATCAGGGAAATGCTCGAGGATAAGCAACTTCAGCTTGTCAAAGTTCACACCACAGAAAATCCTGCTGATCTACTTACAAAAGGACTTCCCTCAGAGAGCTTTGCGCATTTTCGCAAGCAGTTAGGTGTAGGGTAGTACATCACTTCTCTACATCTCTTGTATATTAGCTTGTATAGTAGCTTCTCTCACACTTAAAGTACCACATTGGACTTTAAGTGGGAGGTTGTTGGGGTATAAAGCCCAATGTGGTCGCCCAGGTAAGTGGGCGGACCGCCAGGTATGTACACATATTCTTTTGTAAAAACCTAATAAGAACTCACTATGCTCTACACATTACAGTAGAGCGAGTTCACCATATCGTCGTGCTCTTCTTCTCGCACTCTCTCTCGCGTCGCACTTCCGCTCGTACTCCTTCAACCATGGTCTACCCAATATGATAGGATATGCTCCCAACCCTACTGGCATCACATGAAAATCAACCACTGCCTTTGCATCATATGCCTCCACTTCTAAGCTCTTTACAACACCCAAACATTTTACTTTTTGATGGTTTGCCAATCTGATCCGAAAGCCTGACACCCCAGTCACTGTAAGACCCATCTTCTCAACGCATGAGTGTGTTATCACACATATTTGGGCTCCACCATCCACATAACCTTGTCCCATATTTTTTATTTTGTGTCACACATCTACTATTGGACAAATGTCTGGTAACTCATCCATTGCCAACACCTTCACTGAACCTCTCTCAGGTTCTTTCTCCATTGGGTTAACCATCCTCTTCCACTGTCGCTTTAGCTTAGGCACCATCTCTATAAGCTTCCAAAAGGTAACATCGGCTTTCCTGCTCGTCAGATCCTCCTTCAAGTCATAGCTTAATTGCCCATCCCCTAGTGGAAAATCTGAAACATGAAACTTGCGACGAGCTCTCCTTTTTCTCTTGACCTTGACATCCTCGCCTTCATGGCTCTTTCCTTTCTTCTTACTAGGACCTGGGGCACTTCTTCCTTCCTTGTCTTCTGTAGTCCTCTTCCCAATAGGCATCACTAATGTATCCTCTAGCTTTGATGCCTTTTCCAAGGTGACTACAAGGTGACTACACTTATCACTTTTGTCTTTCCCTTTTCCTCTTGGGTTAATCCACTGGTTCCTTCTTCTCCCTTAATTTCGATGCCATAATCATTTGACCTAGTTAGCACCTGTCTTGGCAATGGATACATGTCTCTCCCCATCCTTGGTTGCTTATCACATTGCAGGCTGAAGTGGCCCAACTCTCCACAATTATAACATGTGGGCATCTGCCTCCAGAACCTACCATTACTTTGTCCAGCACCATTCCTAGGTCTTTCTTCACCTCCTGGCTGATTTGCATACCTCCCTCGACCTCGATTATTTCCCACTTCACCTAGCATGTTTAGGCTGAGATTCTTCATTAAATCTACCACTTGCCTCATGTCTTGCCTAAGCCCATCATCTTGCACAGATGTAGTGACCACTGCTGGCATCACCTGAGGAGTAACAGAAACCACTGGTTCATGATGAACCCCTGGCTTGCGACCTTGCAAAGAGTCTATAGACTGAAATTCAGACCTTATGGGCAAAGACTCCACCCCTAACTCGCTCATTTTCCTCAGCTTCCACTCTTTGTTCCTTGCTACCTCTAGTGCATCTTCATATGTCATAGGCTTCTTTAGCTCCACTCTCCAACGTATATTCTCCCAAAGACCAGCCAAGAACCTTTCCTTCTTCATCATGTCAGGCGGGGTTACCTGTGGTGCTAAGGCCTTGCACATCCGCTCCCATGCCAATGAAAACTTTCGTATGTACGCATCTACCGGCTCACCTTCCTTTTGCACTAAAAGCCTGTACTTCTTGCCACACTTTGTCAGGATCTTCTATCTTCACAAACTCCACTTCCAATCCATGTCGTTGATTGTCCCAACTCAATCTTACAGGTGGATCAGCCACACGCAACTCCTCTTCAAATGCTTTGGACCAAACTCGTGCATCACTCTTCAAACAAATTTGGAGAAGGCGTAACATCTGCGCAGGGTCATGAATCTGGTTGCTAATGCAGGCAACCTCCATCTTTTCCAAAAATTCTTCCGCATCTTCATCACTTCTTCCATGAAACTCCGGATAAGAAAAAGCCATGGCTACCCAAATTACGATGCTTTGAGAATCCCTTCGAACACACGTGCAAGAACCCAAAACTTTTGACTGACTCAATTCCGAGAAACTTCAATGGAGCTCAACTTTAGATAAGGACAAATATATGCATATCAAACGAGTTTTCATAGTTAATCATCGAAATTACAACAGGCAAAGGACATTCCAGGATCTCTCGTAATCTTCTTGGCCCGAACATAAAGACTATGTGCTGCTGAAAAAAAATCTTCCTGGACACATGAACGTTTATCTGGATTCTCTGAGTTAAATGAAAAGGAGTGAATTGAGGGTCATTTTGATCATCCATTAAAGTCAACAATGAAGCTTCAAGAAGGCACACCTGACTTATCCTTTGATTTTGCCAAAATTTCAGCAGCATAACTTCATAAATGGCTCAAAAGACCAAAAAACCAGCCAAAATAACTTGGAAAATTTTTGACAGAGTTTCCCTAGAAGTAGAGCAGTAGGAACCCAAAATATAGACTGTATATGTATGCATAAACTGTCAACAATAGAACCCGAGCATCAAGTAGGACTCACTAGTACATAGCCTATGGCGAGGTCACGAAAAGGGTGCTCCAGCTACTTGTATCACCGAAAGGATCTCCACATTTGAGAATCCCCCAGCTCAATAAAACCTCACGCTATTGACCCTCACACAAAGGCTAATGCAAATCGCGTATAGTCAAGTCTCAGAAATAACTATCTTCCAGACCAAGTCTCAGAAATGGCTGGGACTGCCAAATAAAACCCAAGTATGGCTCCACAAATGCGTACAATGGCAGTTTCCACAAGTAACGTACAATCCAACAGACAATGTGCTCAAACAGGCGCCAAGTGATGCATACCCACAACAACTGCAAGTGACATCACTGCTAGTATATCGCTGTACTCCAGCTACATGTACTTGTGTGAATCACCTGTACATGTACCTGTAACTTGTAACCTGTAATCTACAACCTGCAACCTATAATCCCGAATCTCGAAGCTTGAAGCTCGAAGCAGAAGGTACTCGAAGAAGATCCTCCGGGGGGGCGCCGAAAGAATGTGAGTGGGATGGAAACACACAGAACGCCTCTATAAGGACCCGACACACACTCTTGGGAAGATACACACACACACTATGGGGCACCACTCGGCTCACACAATCCACCTGGCCAAGGCAGGGAACACACCGATGGAGTGAGAGGAGAGAGACTATCCACTTGCCCACTCCACACAGAGACACACACACACACACACCCAAAAAACTCAGCTCAAAAGAGGATAATTTCTGATGTTTAGATACAACAGATCTTGGGCCAACACCAATGGGGCAAATAGCTCACACAATATGATAAAACTTGCCAGATACAATCACAAATTGGAGCAGAAGCTTCGCTAATAGGAGAAACTTACACAGCTAAAATAGCAAAAAAAGAGTGAGGAATTTGGCAAAATGGACAACGCCATCGCGTCCGGAACGGCCCAAAACCCCAGTATACAATGTCAAAGTGCTCAAATCCGACCTCGGATGAGCAGTTTACGGCCAAAACAGGCTCCAAAAACCCCAAAAACACAGTTGCGATTGTTCCTCCTCTCTTCTCCACGTTTTTTCTGGTCTTCTCTCTGTTTTTTCAGTTCCCACACTTAGCTTTTTCACCTTGGGCACCCTTGGCCTTCTAGATGACCTCAAACGGACCCCGAACATGCCAAAAACTGACCTCGCAATGCATAGTTGTCATCCTGCTGCATCCATACGCACACCTGGTACTCGACTTTTTTCAATAATGCATCCCGCCACCACGTGAAGTGGCCCCAAAATATGGTCCTCATGATGACGTTTCTGCATAATTATCACAAGAAAACATCCACGTTGTGCCCGTACTTCTCCACGTGCAAGTATTGACCCATTCGACGTCCTGACGCCACTAGATGCCATCTGACGCACCTGCTGAGCTCATGTCGTCGGCCCGCGGATAGCTTCCTCGAGAAGTTTTACGCGCTACCAACTCCTCATTATTATAGATAAAACACATTGGTACTGGTAATAGTGAAAATCGATGCACTATATATACACTGTTCTGCCTATACACATGTGGGCCCCACGTAACCACCTGGCTCTGGAAAATGGGCAATCCTTTATTTGATGCACCATGCATGTGTATGTACATATGCGGAATCCCTTGCTCCAAAAAACTCCTGACAGCGCTTAGTTTGAAAACTACACCAAAAAAGGCATAGTCACAAATTCTCACAACACTATGCCGGTGGAAAGCTACACGCTGTCAAGCTTGGTCGGCCGTTGTCTATGGAGACTAAGCCTCGCCAGTGACCATAGCCTTACAATGAAAGACTCTATGTCTTTGTTGTAGTCATTTTTTATTTTTGAGGCTACCCGAAGGCTCAGACTCTTTTGTATTGGCGTTCTTTTTCAGTAATTCATATCTTCCTCTTTTATTCAAAAAATTTATTCTAAAAGAAAAAAAACCTACCTACTACCTAAGATTTAGAGGATATTGTGTCATGACTGCGGCAGCGCTCAAAGTATAATCCCACCTTCAAAGTTTGAATTTACCTTTACAATATAAATTCGAAGGTGAGAAACCCTACAAACCTTAGAGAAATTTAGTGTAAAAATGTGGAAACATAGACAATTTACCTCCTAGAGTGGAATTCTAGTTTCCATGTGCAGGCTTTCCAAGTTTTCAGACAAAAGTTTATGTCGGGCTGCGAGCCTGCGGGCAATGGTTGTGTCCCCAAGGGGTAGCATCAGGCTGCGGTTTCTTTTAATCCCCGTCCGTGTGAGCCTGTCCTTCCTTTGGGAAAAGCTCTGTGCTGGGCTGGGACGTGTGGAGCGAGGCTTGTACAAAAAGAGGCGTGAGAATGTTAGATTGCGCGTTGTCAGAGAAGAGTAGGTGGGGGAAGCATTAAATTCGACGAGTGAGAGTAGAGAGAGAGAGAGAGAGAGAGAGAGAAGTAAGAGGATGTGAAAGATCAGAGATAAAACCTAGACCATGATAGAGAGTTCCCACTCTCTCCCATTATCGTACTACACTCCCGTCTCTCATTGTCTGGTCACCTCCTTTCGGTTTCTCTCTCTCTCTCTCTCCCTCTCTCTCTCTCTCTAGAGCCACAGCCCACAGGGCACAGGCTACAGTCCATCAACTCAACCCAGCTCCTGCAAAGTGACGAGAGCGGGACCCGCCGCCTGTGCTGCAGGTTCACTCCAACAAGGCTCCAGCAAATTTTACGATGCACGGGTGACGGTGCGCACCGCCTGCCTTTGGCCATAAACAAAAAGTTCTTTTTCCAGTACCTTTTGCGAATGAACGGCTGCCAGCTGTATTCTCATTAAATGCTCCTGTACCTTTGAAAGGCCTTCAGCAGCAAAGGTCGGACTTGGCCCTGGAGCCTGGACAGCTGGGGCTTCGGCCTTCGGGTCCCGGACAAGCGCCGTGCTCTGCCTGCGCCTCGTGTCGCTTGCCTCCATCCAACTTACCACGGCCGCCCGCCGAGTCTTACACTTCATTCGCAAATCACTTTCCATGGAGGCTCACCAGTGCTCGAAATAAAACTATTTTCCAAAAAATTAGGAAATTCAAAATTTTACAGGTAGGCTAGGTCTCCACAATGTGAATCCCTTCAAAGAGTCTCAAATGTATAAGTGAAGTGCTTATCGCCTAAGTTTAGGAAATGAGAAAGTCGAAAGACTTTGTATGGCTATATAGGCCTACGAAGAGGCCCTGCGTGTTGTGTATTTTAGTTTTCCTTTTCTTTAATTGGTGAGCCAAAAGGCCCTTTTTCACCTCTTTGAGTTCACAAGTGACCTTTGAGTTCGCAAACGACCACGTAGCACATCCACAACATGTTTTAAAAACAAGCTGAAGACTTCACGATGGCCTCAAGAAGGCATCATTTTTTCCTCTAATAAATGATTATTAGAACACATTTGACATGTTAATGGACCTTGTGTTCATGAAAAATGTATCTCATCTTAATATTATACCGTTTTCAATTTCAAAAATGTCAATTGAGAGGAAAGGGAAAAGGAGAATTTTTGCCCCAAAATAGAGGAAAATAATATAAACCTTGAAAAATAAATCAAAATGTTAAAAATTCCTCTTAACAAATTCAAGAAAATAAGTTTTATATGTCTGAAAACAAGGTGAAGAATCACGGTGGCCTGCTAAGGAAATGTAATGCAAAAGTAGATGAGAGTTGTAAAAGAACATTTACATTATAAAAGGAAGATAATATTTCTTTTCAATCAAAGAGGACATTTATCCACCATCAAAAACCTCTAAATCAATGGTTCAAAAGATTCACATTTTCTCAACCTTCCCCTATGGCTTTTTGCAGGCTAAAAAAGCTTTATTATTACATTGACTTCTCTTAGCTTTCATCTCTTCGCACCATGCTAAGATATCTAATCTATATAATCAAGCTTGGTAGCATTGCTAGACCAAAAGCAAGACTCTCTCTCTCTCTCTCTCTCTTTCTCTCTCTCTCTACCCCAATAGAAGTAGAGTACTCCTAAGTTTTTTGAACAAGAGCTATCACCTCATGAAAAATAATGTCTATGAGAAGCTTCCAAGTTTAGTATCAAAGAATTCTTTGCGGTATCTTACATATATTTATGTTTGTTGCATCTTACATATGTTTATGTTTGTTAGAATCTATCAAGAGGTTGTGTCATGCATCATTTTTAAAAATGCAATAATAGGAAGAGAGTATTCATAGTATTCCACTTGGAAAAGAAGATAACCCTACAAAAATAGATGCAATGTTTCTTTAGCCACAGCAACGCGTGGGTCACATACTAGTACATATTGAAAAGCTAAAAACTTTCAAATGTTCCCAGACAAATGCTCCCCATCGTGCATTTGTTTAGTTAGTGAATGGATCCTTCGTTAAATGAACTACCTTAACAATTTGTTTTATTGTTATAAAATGCATAAAGTACCTTTACTATTTTTTTATTTTTTTTTATGAGATTAGCATTGACACAGACATATTATATACTAGAAAGACAAAAAGTTTAAAATGTTCACGAACACGTTTCTCAATGTTGATGATCTGCATTTGTTAAGGAAATGGATCCTTCATTAGTTAAATGACTATATGTATCTTTTCTAGAATTCCTAAGTTAGGTTTCACCTTATTAACTACACAAGCCGAATGTTGAACATGAAAGCAAATTCCAATGAGATTATCATCATGATTTTTCACTTTCAATCAAAAAGTTTAATCTACAAATGCGGATATGCAAGCACTCGTCCCCGGCCCACCATGTAGTGGTCTTGTCTCACGTCACACGAGACTAACCCTATTATAGATGGCACCCTACTCCTCAACAAATTGATGTGCGTATGATATTTGTTGTGTGATTGATTTTGTGAATGTGGTTTGAAGTATGTGTGAACACACTTTTTCTTAATTTGCTTAACCATGTGTGTATTGTAAGACATAATGTGTCAACTACGTGGCGTTTGTAGACTTAAGTGTGAATTGTGTGTGAAATCTCTCTGAACAAGACCCACCTAATGCGTAATACGATGGTAGAGCAATGATCTCTCAAATGGAGGTGGTGGGCTCAAGCTGCTCAAGCCATCATCTCTAAACTTCACCCCACAAAAAACAAGGTAAAATTAACTATGGTCTATGTAAGGCTATTGAGGGGTATTCCATAATAATAGGCTTCTTTGTGAGAGAAAAAAATAGAAAGCGACAATAGTATTTTAAAACATGTGGTATCACAATAAAATATTATGTAATTTGAAAAGAAGTGTAACAATGAACTAATCAAATTACAATATATTCCAAAGCATAAATAAAGTATATCCAGTTAACCATAAATCAAGCATCAGTGTACAAACTGTCACAAAAGTGTAGATTTATGAGCATTAGCTTGTATTAAATCTTGAACTTCTGACACCAAGTTAATCCATAGCCATGGCAGCTTGAAACAACGAAACCTTACTAGCACAACATTGTGATACTTACAATATCAATTGCTTCATCATAATTTAGAAAGAAACAATGAGAAATAGAATCCTAAGATCTAGCATATATTCAAACCTGGTTACAAAATAACACAGTTCGAGACTTGCCAAAGTAGAAGCACGTGATTAATCCATGTGTGGCACAAAAAATAAATTGTAGAGTTGTCCTGGAAAGTCAAGGTGATGCAGGAATTGGTATAAAACTCGCTAGAGTAGAAGCTCTCGAGCAGGATAGCGGCAGGCTTCCCAAACTCCTCGCCCAGTTTGATAAGCAAAGAGGACCCGCATCCTTCCTTCCCCACAACCTGAGCTTCGACAGTGCGCTCACCTTTCCCGTACTTGTGTCTGCACCTCACAAAAGAGCTCCCTCATAGGCACATGCCAACAATAATGTGAAGACATGTGCATTCTCAATGAGATCATGTTGTCAATGCAAATAACTAGATGGGACCTCAGCTACAATCACATGATGCATGCTTAGGACATAGGCCACTACAAGTTTCAGACACTGCCATGCAAAATCTGAGCATGCCGTCCATGCGTATGCATCAGTGCAAATGGAGTGGATCTACATCTTTATTTACACTATGAGATCATTTTGTCATGCAGGTGGGAACATTAAAAGAGATGCCAATCTCAGCACACCCGCAACGGATACATCTGACATGCGTGCAGATAAAATGTGCCATTCTAAATTTGAGTATGCTGTCCATGCAGGCATATTGGTGCTAATGGAGTGGATATGCATCTCTCTATGTGTGCTTTCTTTTCTGCATCTTATCCAATGTGTGGATGTGTCTATTGGGGGAAATGCTAAAGAGCAGAAAATACAGATGTCTAGATCAACCACGTGCTGACGAGCTGAAGGTTCACCAAGTTAGCAAAGAGGTCGTTGAACATATGGGATACAATCTCAAGGAAGTTCTCATTGAGGTATCTGATAGCACACTTGACATGAGTATTCTTCATGGTGGGGGAGGAATTAGAGCAGCTTTTAAATAAGTATAGCTTGCAGAAGATCGATGTCAAGAAGAAGAAGATGAGCTTTGGAACCCAATATATAACAATATTGAGCATCATAATTTTTGTGCATAAAACAATATATAACAAGATGAATTAGAGGAGGAAGAAGAGATGATGGCATGAAGTAATTAAGCAAAAGATGAGCTTTGGACTTACAATACAGTGAGCATCATCATCTTCATCATATCACTAGGATTGAGATTTTCCTACAGAAACGTTATGTAAGTATCAAGCTGAAGAAGAAGAAGAAGAAGAGATGATCGCTCCAAGGAAAGCAAAAGCTGAGCTCCTATGACCAATCCAAGATATGTACAAATAAGCTGGTGACCGCACTGGCCAGCACATGCACGCCCTAAAATAATCACTGCAGTACATGTGGGCAGTGTCGCATCGTTGCGCAGGCTGCTGCAATGGCCCTCCATTTTGACACGCGTTGCATATGGGCTGTAGGCGTCCCCTCTTCCAGGCGTTGCACGGCGTCCCCTCTTCCGAGCGTTGCAGGTCTAGGCGCATGCGCTGCAGTATACGTTTCCACGCGATGCAGAGCTGCCGAAAAGACAATGCATTAAAGGCACCTGGCCACGTGCCATGCATCTCCACCCTCAAGCCGACGGCAAAAAAATTGCCCGTTTTCTCCACCAGGTCCTTATGGCCTCTGCAAGCCAAAAATTATATTTCTTGAACACTTTAATGGAGAGAGATGAGAGAGAGAGAGAGAGAGAGAGAGAGAGAGAGAGAGAGAGAGAGAGAGAGAGAGAGAGAGAGAGACACACACACATGCTCATTTTCATAATGAAAATATTCAAATGAATATAGTAAGGCATGAAATGACTTGAAAAGTCACCTAGAAAAGTTAATGTAGGGGTGACCATTTGATGGTGAAAGAATTGCACGTTTTTCTCTACCACTTCCCTATGGCCTTCTTGGCCAAAAAGACAATGCCACAAAAAGGAGTTGTTTTAAAAGCAGCGCCATGAAAAGCTCGTACGAGCAATATAAAGGGTCTGAAGGAAGACATCTACGTTCAAAAGACCTATGTAAACATTTCTGCAGTCAGTCTCTCCATCAAACACATGTATTTCTCGCGGGACCACTTACAGGCCTAAAGCTTGAGTTTCTATGTATGTATCCTTCTAATAACTCGGTTGAAATCCTGTGTAGCGAACCTTGCTTCTGTTATCAACCAGTGGCCACAAAACTGTTGGGAAAGGTGTTGCTCCCTTAAAAGTTTAGCTTGCAGTAAGAGATGCAACTACAGGTGCCTCGAAGGCGTTCCCTTGCAAGATTATCACCCTCTTGAACTTGCTCCCCAAACTGGATGCCTCTTGATGAGGTGGTGGATGAGCGCAAGAAAGGCAACCCACTAATCATACAAAGATGGATGTCTCCTAATGCGTTGGGTCATGAGTACAAGATGAGGGAGCTATTATTTGCATCTTTAGTGTCGATGATGCGCACTGTTGGCCGTCTTACTTGAAGCAATTCCCTTGCAAGATCATCACCCTCTTGAAGTTGCTCCCCAAGATGTATGCCTCCTGATGAGGTGGTGGATGAGGCAAGAAGGCAACCCACTAATCATGTACAGATGGATGCCTTCTTACGTGGTGGTTTATGAGCACAAGAAGGCAGCCAGTATTTTATAACGACGAAAAATTCAACGCACTGGTTGACTACAGTTGTTCACCAATAATTATTGGTTGAAATTATGGAACATTAATCTTTGCCTCTTTACTGTCGATAATGCGCACTCCTGGCTGTTCAATTTGCATCAAGCGCAAGAACATAAGAATACAGATGGCGATGCGAGTAAGGTGTAGAACAAGTGGTATATTCTATTATATAGGCTTCGATGAGAAATCCACAGGGTAACCAAATTGTTGAGCTTGAAAAGCAACATAGAGGTGCACGTTCAACCTTGACCGTAGGATGGTTTTGCTTACATACTAGAAGAAAGTGGTTGGTGCGAAAGAGTGGTTGCATGTATTGACAGATGGGGGGACTCCTCTCGAGCCCTGAAACAACACAAAGGCCGGGTCTATAGTGGTCGGCTCACCTGATAATTTGATACAATAGGGTAGAAAAGAGAGAGGGTTTATGCACCTCAACTAGTATAGCCAACATAAGGCTCTACAACCAAAAAGGAATGAAAACAAGAGCTTCCTAGCTCATACCAAAAAAACCACAACTAGCATACGTACGAGAGGTTCGACGACCCACAAAGTAACCAATAGTAGTCTCAAGACACAAAGGAATCAGCACACTTTGGCTCATAGGCGACTTAGCAACCACAAGCCCGTTGAGGGGGCTTGCACGACACCTAGTTGGTGTATAGATCTACCAAAAACAGCCCGCAAAAACCTTGCAAAGCTCAGCCCTGCTGCGTATAAGCTTATGCGAACCACAACGCACTATGGGTGTTCGTGGGATGGAGAGAAACTATAAAAGAAACACTAAAAAGAGAGTGGGCTATGAAATAGAAGCCTCGAGACCTTTAACATTGAAGCTTCTTAGAAAATACAACAAGTATGGTTTGCAAGACGCTTGTAGAAAAGCAGCCATAACTCTTTATGTAGTGGACCCTGGACATAGAACATAAAGTTAGATATGCTTCGCTTTAAGCTCAACCAATATTTTGTATCTTTTGTATTTGTCTTTACTCATATTTTGTGTCTAATAGAGAGGACAAATATTCACAATAGTGGATGTTTCGACTGCACAAGCACGACTCCAGCTCAATAACATTGCAAGGTCCGTTATTTGCATCCAATTCCATATGCCTATATGTTTGCTTGGCGCAACACATAAATCCTACGGGGAAGGGCACAGCTCCCGTTTCTTATTATTTCTGGAGAGACCACAGTGTCAACTCTCCACCATACTTTTCTATGGCACTTTTGCATGACGTGCATTGTATACTTAGCATTTTCAATATGTGGCTCTTTGTAGCAACACAAAATGTGTAACTATTTACATTGCTTTTATATATCTTGATTGTGTTCTCTGCTTGCTATTCAAGAAAAGCAATAGAAAAGCAAGCAATAGAACTATAGAAAAGCAATGTAACTCATCACATGCGTTCATTGTGGACGACATGAAAGCTCTTGTCTCATTCCCTACATTTGCTTCTGGCTTCATCAAAAGCTCTCCTGCATTGCGTTTTTGACACGCAAAAGGAAAATGATGGACTAATAGCTTTATTAGGGTACTTTGTGTCACGTTTTGGAGGTGTCCTCTATCGTTTGTATTTGTATTAACTCTTGTTTTTTCTATCCTAGAAGCACATATATTCACAAAATTGAACGTTTCAACTACAAAGCTACGAATCCATCTCGACAACACTGCAAGGTCAGTTATCTGCATCCAATATATTCTGCTTATGAGTTTGCTTGGCCCAACCCATAAATTCTACGGGGCAGAGCATGACTTCCGTTTCTTATAATTTCTAGAGAGACCACAATGCCAACTCTCCATCATACTTTTGTATGGCACTTCTGCATGACGTGCACTGTATATTTAGCAATTTTACTATGTGACGTCTCATTGCAAAATAAAATGTTTAACTATTCACATTTTGTTTATGTAGCTTGATTGAAACATTGGCTCGCACAATTGGATGACACTCATACACGATAACCAGGTCGGTAGTGCAGTTTAATTTTTATAGTCTATTGATGCTTTTCATATTTTTTGAGTTTGTCAATGCTTCATTAAGTTTAGTTTAGCCACATGTTTTCCTCACTATTACTACATGCTCAATTTTGATCATCGTATCTAGACCCCCTTTAGTAGCCCTATGTTGTATAGTGAACCCTATGGGACACAACTTTCTTTCTCCCAATGCTCATCAAGTCCCAAGTTGAGCTATTTTTGTTGCCTGTCAATTGGTTCTACTCATCCACTCGTGTTCCACAATACAAGCCAAGGTGAGAGCAATCACAACCAACTAAATAAGTAACCAAATGCACTCCAAAATCTATCAAAATAATCACGGTAAAGAGCAGCAATGCCTTGGTCTCACTACTCAGACATTTATAGAGAAAGCCGCGAAATTGGACCATTTTATAGACAATTATAGAGGTAATCAATCATCATAAATGCAATTCTTTTTTAAAAACTTGCCAATGCACTTTGTACTTGTTTGCTTTAGTCCTAGATAATTGATGTCAATTTGCGTATGTCCTAATATGTTCTATAGATATTCTATAGGAACGCCCACCAAGCAAGACTAGTTACCTTTTCCTTGAGGCTTGAGCAGTTTTTGCTCTTTAGAGTTCCTTGCATTATGTCTACTTAATTTTATTTTCTTTAGCCATTAGGAGATGTAATTATTTTTGAGGATTTTACACGTACATTGACTATATTCAAAAGGTTTTAGATCAAATTTCTCTAATTTTTTAGGCTTTCTCCCCTTCAAAATGAATTTTTAGAAGTCACTCAAAATTTGTAGTTTGCTCCCTACAAATGAAACTTCACTCCATCTCCACAGATTGGGGATAAAGTGGTACAGAAAATCAATTCCTCCTCCGAAAGGAATGGGAATTATGACTACCGCTTTTCAATCTCCTCATACATCAAGCCTAGGTTTTCTATTCTAGCAACAACCTCAATCATCAATCATATTTTTCATAGAACCAATTCAAAAAATGGGCACTTGAAAAAAAATCATGGTCTAAGAGAAAATTTGAAACAATTTCCATCATTTACCGGTTCTTATAAAACAAAAGCCAGCAAACCTTTCCAATTTTTTCAAGAAACCCTTGTGAGTTTGTGAAGATTTTAGGGGCTAATAAAGTGAGCCATGACTTTTTTGAGTTACCCCCTCCACTAAATGCACCTCAAAGAGTTGGATTTTCAAAAGATACCCCCCTTCTTATATCGCGTGAGCGTGAGCTACAGTCATCTCAAATGTCCCATCACTCACTTCTTACCAATTACCCGCTCCTGTGTGGGAGGCACCTTTGTCTGTTTATATACATTGAAGGTGGTCCAATAGGATTTGATGCTCGTCTATCTACCTTAAGGAAATTTTTTTGTTATATGAAAGTCAAAATTTTAATGAGTCTAGCATTCGAACGGCTTCTCTAAAAAGCATCGATCTATAGGGAAGGGGAATATATGATGAGCTATCTGCTAATGAACGGGGAATACATTAAGATACCATCTAATTTAGACAACACAAGCATGATACAGGACTAAAAAGGGTAAAATTGTATGTCGAATAGGAGCCTCTTCTTCTAGTCTTCATAGATTTTCAAAATAGTAGTGGAGAATATTTTGAGCGACCCTAACGTTTGCAAATAGAAATTCTTATTATATTGTTCACCAAGCACAAATCCTGCTTATGTTTGTAACCAACCATGTCGGTAAGTTATGAAAATGACTCTTAATTTCTATCATATTGTCAAATGAAAATAACACTTCCCACAAGGAAGGGTGGTAATTCTGAGTGCTATCTGCTCAAAGAATATGGAGCCCTTCAAATCCAAACATTGTGGTGCACTATACTCATTACAACTTCAACACTTAAGAACAAGTCGTGAAAAAATCATGAGGCATGCCAATGATGAAATGCACTTAAACAAAACCAATGAAAAATTCAACTGTCTAAATAGAATGTAAACTTCCATAATGAAGAGTATTTTGTAGCTTAACCTGAAGCTATAAAGCTATTTTAAGAGTAAGTCTTGTATAGGCTATAGTGAATTCCCTTAATGTTTAGTGTAGTATCTTTGCAATGCAAACTTGGAAGACTACTAAACTCAAGGAAAATTTGAAATTAAAACTAAGCGCAAACTAAAATAAAAAGGCCTATCCATAATAAAAGTTGATACCGGTACAAGAGTAGAGAGTATCCACAAGTAATAAATCACAAGAATCTCATCTTTGGCATAAGTCATCTAAAAACATCTTTTCTCCACAATTCATTTGTGGAACAATATCCATCATAGCTCTGTTTACTTACTAAAAGTAGAGCTTTAGAGATGGTAAATTGAATTGTGGAATTTTGGTTAAGTTGAAACGGTTAAGCAATGCTATAGCCCTTTGGATAGGCAAGAATAGACTAGCAACATGTGGATACCATCAAAGCCTATTACTATTTGTTTGTGGTATGCATACACAAGGATCCAACCCATTTCTATGTAGCACTCTTTAAATTAAGCTAGGTTTAAACCACATATCTAAAGCCAAAATTGGTTAACAAACATGGCTATCGACATAGGAACATTCATATTGGTACTTTTTCACCTACCCATCAAGGTAATGTGGCATGCTAATTCATTCAACAAGGAGAAATTTCTTATTCAAGACTAGTATCCACATAACCATGTGGAGAAGTTAGCCCTAGTCAACGTAAGGTTGTGCGCAGAGAGAGAGAGAGAGAGAGAGAGAGAGAGAGAGAGAGAGAGAGCTCATGTGTGCACACCCTCGATGCAAATCTAACAAATCCTTTTTCTTCCTCAAAGGATCATACACAAAACAAGTGAAAAATTTACGAAGCATTTGTAGCTATTTTTCTTGAATGGGTACCCTCTAACATCTCCCCAAAACAAAACAAAAAATATTTATACAAATTAAACAAAAGGGAAAGAGACGACAGAGACTTCAATTGCACCCACACTCTTAGGGTAGACGATTTTGCCTCACTAGTTTCCCCTAGACTATGTGAGGTCTCAATGAGAGAGAGAGAGAGAGAGAGAGAGAGAGAGAGAGAGAGCTTGCTTTGCCAATTTTGACACTTGAAAGAGAGAGCAAAGAACACAATTTCCCAAGATCTAGTCTCTTTTATCCCTTCCTCCATTTGCCAAAAACCCAAAATTGGGTGCCTAGTGCATGGGCCAATCAAATGAAAGGACCTACGGAAGGTTTGACCTAACCTTCAACTTTATCCTTTTTTTCACATATTAATACTAGTTCTGTAAACCGGACACTCAAGTGCGCTGAGACACTAAATGTTCATGTTTTCCCAGTAACTTGTCATAATTCTTTGGTGAAGCTAGAAAAAAAAATATAGGTAATGTTCGTACCTTAGATCAGTAATGAGGTGAAAAACATACACAATTGTCATAATTCTTTGGTGAAGCTAGAAAAAAAAATATAGGTAATGTTCGTACCTTAGATCAGTAATGAGGTGAAAAAGATACACAAAGTTTTAATTTTGTTAAAAATTGATACCAAATTAAGATTATGGTGATAAGTTTTAAGATGAAAAATTATAAAAAAATAATTAGTGCAATTTTAATAAAATTTTCATAAATTGAATATTACTTCTCATCAAAATAAATTTTTTGCATGGATTCCAAGGTATATGGATAAGAAAAAACTTATTATAGCAAAAAATTGAGCTTGATAACCTAGTTATGAGACAAGATTTTTGTTATAATAAAAATTTTCAAATCTTGAAAACATTGACGAAGAGAAAAACATTGGTCTTTTAAGGTCTCTTTCCTCAACATGATGAGGTTATGCCGCACAACTTAAGGTTAATAATGTATCTATAGGCTAATACCCATTAACTAAGCATTTTTCAAAGTTTAGAGTTCATAAGCATATTGTAATTTGAGATCATTTAAGGAAAAAATTATAGTATACAGTCTCTTACAAAAAAGATATTGCTATGAAAAACTAATGAAAGTGTGTATATAAATTCCCCAATTGTGTCTATAAAAGATATTTGTATACAAATAAGTGACATAAATGAAAAAATCCAAAAGTGGACTTTATTTTAAGAAGATTAATCTTTAATAACTAAAAACTAAGAATTACATGTGTAGTTTTTGGGATATTTCACAAATCACTTAATCGCATAAATATATGTGAGCTCGCCCAATCTGCATCTGTGTAACCCAAAAGAGAGAGGAATTACATAGAGTCCAATATCACTTGTCGTCAATAAAACAAATCAAAATCTTTATTGTGTTTTAAGTAGTTCAACACACGTTTTGCTACTATAACCAATGCTTAAGAGAAGGACGTACAAGATGTTACCCAAGATAATTAGCACAAACAAAATATTAAGACAAATGTTCATGTCAACAAACTGAAGACATACGATCAAGTTAGCATAAGGCTAACTTGTGACAAGCTGATTCCCACTTTCAGAAATGTTATTTATAGAACTCACAAGACAAGAAGTATTGATCGAATGTGCAAATTCCAAACAAAAGAGCATCAAATTTGCATAACCATCAAATAGTATCACCTTAAGTAATGGAGTCCTTGATCTAGTATATATGCATCATAAGACATTGCAAATTTAGATGAATTAAATGTTTTATGTGGTCATTAATTGAATACATAAACTTTACATTTTTTATCCATATAACTTTCTATATTTAATTTTAATCACAAAGGAAAAACATTCACATGATAATTACAAAAATATCAAGCATACTTAAAAATAATTACCATGGATTACTGCATACACCCTGTTCATTTTTTCTTCAACTAAAGTACGAGTTTTAGTGAAACATTGACTATTGTTTTGCATAGATTCTTTTCATAAGTGTAGTTACTATTGCAATTGTGTACAAAAGTGATGTATTATGATTTCTACGAGTACTTTGAATAACATTTTATTATTTTGCAAAAGCATTCCTTGATATGTTTGCTAAATTTTATGTTCCGTTTTATCTAAATTCATGAAAAATAAACACTAAAGTATTTTTTTTTATAACAAAGTAGTGTTAAAAACCATAAACTTATCCTTTAATTAATTAGCTTAAGTACAAAACCTTTGCACAAACTTTAGAGGTTTTATGAAGTTTTTTAGAGGTTTTATGAAGTTGACTCCAGCTATGAGCTATAGTCTTACCTCCTAATTTAAGACCTATATTTTATATAAGCTTTGGTAAAAATAAAAGTCACCCTTTCGCTTTAAAACTTCACCACCTATACAAAACCTTAGCACAATGCTTTAGAAGTACCACCAACAGCTATGAGCTATAGTCTTACCTCCTAATTTAAGACCTATATTTTATATAAGCTTTGGTAAAAATAAAAGTCACCCTTTCGCTTTAAAACTTCACCACTTATACAAAACCTTAGCACAATGCTTTAGAAGTACCACCAACATCTGCTGTGGTAAGTTAAAAATTTACTATATGGCTTCTTAAACTTCATACTTAGAATTTAAAGAGCTATTTTAATGTCTGAACTTAATTCAATTACTTTCCATTTTTAGACTCTTAAGATTGTTTTAAGTGGTCTCCTTTGTCATGTACCCTTGTACTCATCCTTTCTCCACATGTACCAATGACTTGAGATAAACAATTACTTATTTGTCGTCACTTCGAAGAATAACGTATTTTCTACCAAAGGATGGGTATAAAATTAAACTTAGAAAGTAAGGCATTATCTGTCCATCCGCCTATGCAAAGCACTCACATCCCAAGGCATGCAACTATCTCTCGATTCTACAACGCAATTGCAGAATCTTATGTAAGCTTTCATGTCTTCACCTTTTGTGCCTCCCATCTTCAAAAGGTCGAAATGATTGTAAGGCTATTTAACGAGTATGCAACACTTACACAACCAACGAAATACATTTTTTCTTTTCCTTGACAAAATCAAATCAGACTCGGTCATCATGTGATAAAAGGGGCCAATATGAACACTAGTCACATAAGCGCTTCTCCCAAGTTGAATTTGTTTCTAGAGACTACCATTTTTCTAGAGACGACAATTTGCAAAGTTTACAAGGTATAATCTTAGCAAAAGAGGATAGAACGACATATATTCACTTCATAAGTCGGGATGAAGTGACTTCATAATCTACACACTTCAAATTAGGGAGTGGGGAAGGAGGGCTTAGTTCTTAAAATAAAATCCATAAATTGTAGGAGTAATCAAATTGGCCATATTCTTGAATGATTTACCCTCATCAACTGTGCGTGAGACAACGTCTACTTGCAAGGCACAGAAGTTTTTAAAGTAAGTCATAACTGCTCATCACATGACCAATAAGTAACGACGAACTTGGACGAGTTGTTACCTTTGCATACCCTCGTTTATAAATAACACGGGGTCCCGTTCGAGGGATCGACAGCAGGGGCAAGCGAGCGGCGATGCGCGTGATCTGAACCGTCGAATCGACGCAACAGGAGAGGGCTAGTATTTGATTGCACGAAATCACATGCTTTACATCAACGCGCAGCAGCGCAGGCGGATAGAGCTCCAGGCTCGTGAGAGGGAGGTTGTGGGTTCAAAAGGTGCTCGCGACGGCTGGAACCCTCAATTTTTTATTTTAATGGGTGGGCGATCAACGGCCGATTGATTCTCAGCCGCTGATCCCTCGAGTTGCGCCCGTGACACTTATGGACGAGGTTTGCATACGACAAAAGGTGAAGTCATCAGAAAAGAGGCACCAACATGTATCCAATGTAATCGTGTGAACCTAATGCCAGTGGCCTTGGTTGTTGTCATACGTACGACGGTCAACAATATCCCATGAGCACGCAAATTGTTGTGGTCAAAACGCGGCCAGGGAATGGTGTGGAAGCTGGGGTGCGTTGCCACCAAAGAGAAAGACTACGACCCAACCAACCATTACAATAATATACTCCAGACATTTTAACGTAAAAGCGGGGCATTGATGAGAGACCGACCACAAACACACAAAATGAGACAACGCAGTGACAAGACATACCAAACTCGAGTAACTCCTGCTGCATATTTCCCTGTAGAAAAGAGTTCTCTACATAAGTACATCCATCTTCACATGAGATGCATACAGGCTGGTTATCCCTCCAGAGCTGATCTTACCAGACCCAACAAAACTTTCACTGAAGATGAGGATACAAACAGGAGGGAAATGGAAGCTAACAGATGAGACTGGAATAGAGTCAATACCCGAACCACTTCCCTCACATATGGTCGGCATACCCACAAGAGGAAATGAGCCTTTGTATATATTTGTGGCCGCAAGACTTCTCTTCAACATCTTTTCTGCTCAATACATACACAAGGACATGAACCCTTGTATACACCTTATCTCCAACATCATCTGTACTGAGGAAGCTCACTTTTCAGTCGATATCACCATTGTACCATACTGCAGAGGGACGAAGCTGTGGTGCGTTCTTGACTCTACTCCCATTCCATTCCAATGTTTTGTTTTCTTTCTTTCTGAGATCAACTGGTAGAAATAGCATATACTGGGGGTTGATACGGAAAAAGATGGTCTCTAGCTATACTATACTTTATATATATATTTATATATATATATGTCTGCTGTGATGATAGCTTTACCCTTAGCATGATCAAGTGATAAGCATGTTAAGGGTTAAACTCTCAAACACAGCCGCCATATATATTAAGACTCCTTGTATTTACTCTGCAGGTGGCATCATAGTTGAACCAAAGCTCTCTCTGTGTGTTAGGCAAGATGAGGAAGACATCAACACCATCTCGACCAGCGGGTTCCTTGGAGTGTTGATACCCCACTCATGCATGGAGGGGGGGAGAGAGAGCTTGTGATGCAGATATGAGGATGTGTGGTAATGACTTCAGTCTACGACTACCTTTTAGGGGAGCTACACTGAGAGACCAGAGGGTTCTGCTTTTTTGGTTAAAGAGGACCTTGAAAGGGAAACTACAATGCAGATCTAAGGGTGTCCAACTTGGTTAGAGAGGGCCTTGAATGCAGGTATGTGGATTTAGCCTTCGGTTAGAAAGTGGCGGTGTACTTTGGTGGAAGTGTCGGTGTACTTTGGTAGTCGTTTGATTTTGATTAAAGGTAGAAGCTGACAGCACTCCTAAGCATGACATGAAGAAGGATTGTGCAAAGCCATGAGCTATGCATCACATGCAAGAGCACGTTTTATGCGAATGACTGTGTTGCATATGAGCTTGTTGACAGTTGCTACCGAGCCAAGTGACAACCGAGCTGTGGGAACATGGTCCACTAGTATTTGAAAAGCAACTGTGACGAGAGAGCCGCCTGAGTTCCCGCCTGCAGACAGCCCATTGCTGGGCTGCTGCTTATTCTGAGGACCGCTGGGAAGAATGGCAAAACCGGAGGGTAGCAGAGCCACACAATCAGGATCTCCTCCATTCAGGACTGCACTCATCTCGGCAACATCAACTGGCGCATATACAACCAGGGAGCACGACTCGTCGGTGCAACACTCTTGGAGAATGAGCATGTTGTTTTGATTTGAGTTGTTTGGCTGCACATAATGCACACCATGCACCAATCAATAACAGAGTGAGCTACAATAAGAAAAAGGACTTCCAACACCCCATTATATGGCATGGCAATAAGCAAGTCTCTCTTACGTTGACTCGAAGAAGAGATACACAATTGCCAGAGTCCTGTCCTTTAGCGACATGGAACATCTCCTCAACGACGCCAGTAGTAGAGAGAATATCCCACTGTTTCGAATATTAAAGACATTAAATGAACACTGCTAATCAATAACACTGGCAACCTACATATGCTAGCAAGGGATTCAGAAAAAACAAATCGATAGAAAGCTCAAAACCAAAGACAGGGAAAATATATACCTCAGTCCGAAATCTTTCATCTCGCAAGAATTGAAATACTTTCGCAGGAGAGACAGGAAGCCAAAGGGATGTTGCAGCACTAAGCACTATGCCAGGTGGCCTTCCAGGATCATCCACACTCTTGCGGATTACCACGCGTACGTCATCTGCACCACTGCCAGCTAGGGTTACCCAAGTGTGTGCAGTGGATGCGCTCACTCCACCACAGAAGTTATTTGTCATCCTCTCTGCAAGCTTAAGCATACTTCTTCGTCCCTCGGTACTAGGTACTACAGCTGCACAGGCATATTAGCTCAGAACTTTAGGGGCCTCTTTACCAACATCTCCCCAATCATTATATTTAGGGTTTAGGGTTTATTATTAACTCTTAACCACCAACACAAACCACCCACTCTGCCATTGCAACACACAAGATAACTAGACTGTCATGTAAGGGAGAGTGGAACTACCATTCATATCTCCAGCTGGTACATTATTTGCTAAGACACTTGCAATTCTCTCACACTGCCTTTGCAATGTGCATAGCCACCGTTGAGCACCAAATCCCATACCGCAGTTAACAAACGATTGGTATAAACTGTGAACCCCTCTAGAATCAGCTTCTACATGCTCCACCCAAGTGACCTGAGGCATGCATACATATTGAGCCACACACTTCTGGGAGCCAAAGATACATGTAAGCTGAAGAAAGTAAAACAGGTTCTGGATAAGACCTTGGAATATCCACTGGGCATCTCCTCAATAACACAGCCAGAAGGGCGCCTTCTGCACCGTAACAATGAAGGGGGCGGGTTCCCACGTAGACTATCGATCGAGACATCTACAACAACCCATAGATGGTCTACGCGCTTCGAATATCTCAAGAAGTAGTTTTCCCGAGTGGGAACCAGTGGGGTAGGCAGCTGAAACTCTGAGTACATCTACAAAACAGGTTTATAAGCAAAATGAGATACAATTTTAGAATAGAATTTATTGCGAGAAGAAAGACTTTTGTCTATTAATATCAGCTCTGTTCATATCAGCTTACCAGCTGAATGGCGCCATCAAAAGTTCCAGCAATGCCCGTAGAAAGGATCTCAACAGTGTGAACTCGAGAGATAATGGAAGGGAACATTTCTGCCCAGCGTCCCTGCAAACGATTACAAGCACGAGAAGAGGGCTTAGCGAGCTCTACAAACTTTTTGTAGAGTAAGATGCTCTCCTCGTCCTAAACACAAAGGCAGAAGGATGTGGTTTACTAGAGCATGATGCCCCAATTTCTTTACAGACATGAAAGGGTAAGAAGACAAGAAGGAGCATTACCACATCCATAAGGGTCTCAACAAGGGAGGTAGAATTCATGATGACAAGGCCAGTGTGGCGGGTACTCTCGGAGTGTAGCCCCAGAGGCGTAGGGCCAATGCCGCGGGGGAACTGCTGGACATAAACATCATGATCAATACATTCGAGAGGAGCACCTGTGGTGGAATAGGAAGGATGAGGAACCCACAAGGGTTCAGAACCTTGGGCAACTTGTAAAAGTTCTTCCAGAGCAACAACAGCAAGCTCAACAACAAGGGGCTTCTCGGCATCAGTGAGGCAGAAGGGGCGAGATGCAATGTCTGCGACGGTGGGGCCGGGGGCGCGAGTGGACAAGTCTGATTGCTCATTGCTTGGTGCAACAATCAGGCCGCCTGCTGCTCCGGTGCTGTTGTTGTTGCTGTCCAGAATGCTTGAGCCTGTTGGTGATGAGCTTGCTGGAGGTGGTGCTGCTGGTGCTACTGGAATGCTAGCTGCCATGTTTGGAATGTGCCTTCCTATGTACTTGGCGGCCATGGCGGTTATCCTCTCTATCTGCAATCAACCACAAGTTTATTCATTAAGCAAGGGAAAAAGGAGCTAAAATTTAAATTAAAATAAAGCTCTTGCACAAAATTGCTTCATTTTCCTGTGCACAGATTGTTTCCATATAAAACCAAGTAGAGTACCAAAGGAAGATTTGAATCTGAAAACTAGCTCACTTCACTATATCTAAAGCTTTTTTTTTCCCTCTGACTACTTTCCAATTACCTTTTACTTTTGTTAGCTACACTGTACATAACTATTCGCCCATACATCGAATCTAGGGTGGAGAAGCATTGGTGTTCAAAGTATTGTCACGCTTTACATCCCAAAACATTGGATGCCCTCTATGAAGTTATAAATATCAAAACAGGTGTAATTATCATCGATGTTCATAAGAATTCACATACCACATAAATTATAGCAAGCACCAAAGCAAACATATGTAAGTGACTCCATCAAAGATCCATGTAAATAACCACTTGCAAATGTTGAGGGTATTTCTAAACGAAAGGAGCGGCTTCTAATTTTTCCATGGCTCTCCGAAGCTATTCTTCCCAAAATAGAATAGGAGTCGAACATTAACAAATTAGCAAACTCCAAATAAAGTGTCATCTTTTGCTATACTAGCACAATAAAATGCTTGGCCCAAAAACCCAAATTCATCATTTAGCACGCTTCTGATTCAATATCACATTCTTGTCTTGCAAAATAATGGATAAATCCTACACCATCCCTTTAGCCTCCTCATTCCAAATAGTGGATGTAGAACTAGGTATCAAACAACTAAGACAAGCGAGCATACATACAAGCATGCTATACTCCGAGCCCAAACGAGCATACCTACTAGCGTGCCATATTCTGAACAAACATAATTGGCAAACGAGGGCCTCAAGAGCGTAGAATAGATTGCACTAAGAGAAACTATCTCCCTTGATACAATTTCGAACGAACTTTATTGGTAAAAGAGAGACTCGAGAACAAATAAGATGCAACTCCTTACAACTCACATTGTAAACCACAAAACAAATATAAACTACCAATAAAGGCCTCAAATTGAATCGATTCCACTAAGAGGAACTATCTATTTCAATGTAATTGGAGGACAAAATTACCACTCAATTACAAGTCAAGGTAGCGTATATACAAACCTCTTTCCAATGTCACACACTCAAGCTGACAAAAGCTTACCTTTAAATTGCTTTTTATCCCACCTCACAACAACGCATGTCTACGAGGAACATCAACAAAGGGCTCTTCCAAAGGGTAGTTTTCCCATGGCTAATCATGGTTCAATGCACTTGAACAAAATGCAATACACCGCACCTCAAAAGTTTGGAGTTGCACGTGTCTACCTAGCTTGGAAGAAATTTCATGTAATCAACTCAACTAAGGAAAAGAGGATCACCCAAATTAGTATGGAGACAAGGTGTATTGCTAACCTAGTAATTCTCTCCATCAAGTGCCATTATGCTCTTGAAACTTCCAAACTCATAGAGAGGAAGAAAATATAATAACCTTAAAAAATGCGTAATTTGATCGATTGTGCGATGAGGAAGATAACTAGTGCAAGAAAGTTATGAGAGAGAAAACTGACAAACATAAGAATGTAAGAAAAATCAAACAAAAGAGGCTCTTCTTTGCGACGAGTGCTATGAGTACTTTTAATTTCAAATATAGATATATGTCAAAAACGATGGAATCGAAAGACGAGAAAATGCTCGTATACAAAGCTACATAAAACAAACCATCATTCACGTAAATTTGCTTATTGCAAAAGGCGAATGCTTCTTAAACAATAATAGGGATGAGAGGATAGAAAGACTTAATGTAGCCATTGAAGGAAACGAGAAGAGTTTTTTTTGGAACGTTGACAACAAGGGTGGTAATAGAAAGTTCAAACACTAGTCGTTGGGAAGAAGTGGGCACAACACTAGCATGGAACTACTAAAAAGAGGCGCACCAAATCTATGGGGATACGAGGCTGAATGCCTCTTTGTTTGGTTGCAAATGTAGGGTATCCATGAGGGAAGAGGGTAGGTAGGTCAACTTTCTAGTAATAATCCCACATGCAATGGCGCTCTCTTCTAAAAAATGAACCCCCCACTGACGGGAAAGCCCACAACTTACGTGAAATTATGGGAGGGGGCTCTCTATCCAAAAATGTTTCGAAAGTTCCTCGAAAAGAGCAACAGGCTTATACGTTGTACCCTCTCAAGGCTTTCAAAATAATGAAAATTAATGAAAACTGGCATGTATTATCTATAACTGACCAATGGAGCATTATCTTAGTTAATTAAGGGTTCTATAATACCAAGATTATTATTCTATAGTCTCTAAATAAAATCACTGCGATTTTTCAGTATTAAACATTGATTATAGTCTAATCCAGTAAATTAGACACTCTCCTCTGCATATAATTTATTCAAAGATTAAAAGAAATCAAGGATGAAATCAAGAGACCAAAAATAAGTGCTTTCAGTTATAAGCATTAAGATAAAAATCATTCTAAATATTCACAGAAAATAAATCAGTTCCACGCTACTGCGGTAGGTTGAGAGGTCATGACGTCAGCCCTGTGTCTGCATGGCACTACGACTCACGAGGATGTACTATCAAGGCAGTTATCTTTTTTTTCTAAATTCCTAAAATGAGAGAACATAAATTTTCTCGGCTAAATTGTAGATATCTTTCTTTTATTTCGATAAAAATAAAATTTGCAAGCAAGCCAGGAAATACGAATTAGATGTCTACCTCCTCACGTAACCTAACGTTCTCGATGCGCAGCTGCTGCTCTTCAAACGACATCTCCGCCAAAGTAGCAGGACCGCCACAATTAGGGCACGATACGTGCCTCACTGCATCCCTCAGAGCGTAGTTCTCCGCCTTCAGCTTGTCATTTTCCGCTCTCAGAACACTATTATCTTGCCGCTCATGCTGAGCCTGCACACACACACACACACAAACGAGCATTACTCTCTACGTTTGGCAGAACCTCTACACATAGTAGACTACACTGAATTAGTAGCCCTTACTTACCTTCATCTGGGTCCTCTTGTTCTGAAACCAGAACTTGATCTGACGCGGTGATAGTAAGAGCTCCTTGCTCAGCTCTTGCCTCTGCTTCTCGTCTGGATGTGGACACTCCTTGAAAACCCTAATCAGCACACAAACCCTTCATCGTACCCTAAAACTTGCACAATAACCCTAACTGCTCAGCTCAACGCTGTATTGAGCTACTACACTACAGTATCAAACCCTAATTTCATTTGTAGTTGCCACCTACACTTCCCTAAAACTGCTGCAATGCTATTGCTGTAGACGACAACCATGGCCTTGCAACCCTAGAGCAATCGCTAAAAATAACACCTCCTTAAGATTAAAAACAACAGCGTCTAGACCCTTGAACCGTTGCATTTCAACAATTAAGCTGTGGTGATGAGCCCAAACCTAGCCTCCGGTTGTAAAGTTTCAGGGGTTGAAAAGAATTACCTCTCCATTTCAGAAATCTGATGTAGAGTGTGGCGGTGGTATCGCTTCTTGTTGGGCCTAGGATTAGCATCAGGTTCATGATCCTCGCCGGACGCACCTTCCAAGTTTTCACTGCTCTCTGTTTCATCTTCCTTGGACTTCACTTGCTCTACCTCAGTGATGTTCATGGCATCTTTCGGTATTTCATCACCTTTGACCTAAAAATGTATGGTGAAAATCAGTGAAAAAACACATAGTTTCTCATGTGTAAAAGCTTGCTTACATGTCTAAATGCTCAGAGATCATTGACAGGCTTCTAGCTAAAAATTGACATGAAAATGGCAGTACTCTAAAGCAGGTTGAATATAAGAAAAATAATAATCTGGTAGATGGGAAGGACCCATTCAATCCACATTAGAACACAGTAGGAAAGTGTGACTTTCGTAGCAAGACCTTTTTGAAGGTAGGAAAGTAATGGCAAGAAAAACTTCAATAATGTGTGTGAGTGTCACTAGTGGACTGTGGTGAGTGGGTGTATGTGAGTATGTGGGTAAAAATGAAAAATGTTTTTTGTTTGAACATAAAAATAACAGCTTCGCTTAACATGGGCAAAACAATGACAGCCAGCAGGGAGACGGTGGGTCTATTTTGTGTTTGCACGAGAGAGAGAGAGAGAGAGAGGATCCATGTTAGTGGCAGGGAATAAGTTCAATGACTTACAACGAGCTGGCCAGGGGAGAGGCATGAGGTAGACAAGGTGCTTGGGGGCTGTATGTCGGGTATGGGAATCTGATGAATAAGAGTTCTCTGTGGTGCCATCACCCCTGCCAGCATGCTGCCATAGCCACCATAACCCCCACCTGCTCCTCCCACCCCAAAATTGCTTGGTAAAGTCACAGTCTCCCCTCCCAGCTTCATTCCTTCCCCCTTTTACCTCTCTAATTCTCTCTTTGAAACCCTTCACCCTCTCTCTCTCTCTCTCTCTCTCTCTCTAACACTCTTTTCTTCCTAACTAACACCCACTGTCTTCACTCTCTGCTAAGGGTCAATATACACGAGGAAGAAGACTCCATAGCCACAACTCCCTGCTTTGCAACAAGCCAAAGACTAGCAGTTACAGCTATGGAGACCTCAAACCTGCAAACCCTGCAAGAACATCCATTACCAGCCCACATATTATCTCATTACAACTGCTTGCCATGAAGAAGGAAACATGCAGAGCTCTGCAAACAACAACCAGAAGCTCATCGTGTAACATAGAGCAGAGAGATTTGAATTCTTCTGTGCAAGCTAAGTTTAAGGAGAGCAGAAAATCAGAAATTAGGGCAAGCAGAATGATAGGAACAGATGCGCACACAGAGATGACCTCTGTGAGAAAGAAAGAAAGAGAAAGAAGGCATTAATCACAGGGGAGTTGAGCACTTCTTTCTCGTTCTGTCTCTCTCAAACTGCAGACCGTGAGGTGGATGCAGGAGACGGATGTATTGGGGGTGAGTGCGTATGTGAGGAAACATGCAAGCGCGCGCTCAGAAGCGAGTAGCAGATTCGCAGAATGGGATCCAAGAGAGAATGGATGTGTGTCGGTCTGTTCGTGTGTGGGTGTGGGTGTAAGAGGGAGAAGGGAGAGAGAGATGCAAGGAAAAGAAGAGAGGGGTAGACAGTAGGGTAGGAAGAGGAGTTATGGCGATCACGGGGACTTGGAGAAGACAAGGGTAATAAAGGAAGGGTGGAGGGCTCCCCATCATCGTTCAGAGCATCTTTGATCTCATCCTCACCGTCCATCATTCCATGCAGCCCCCACGTAATCCAACGGCACAGAGTGTAGCCAACCTTCCCTCCTTCGGCGGCCTGCTAATGAAGCCCCTAACTTTAAGCAAAGAGGGTGGGCCCGCCTAAATAGGTGGCTGCCATTTTCCAGATGTCCCTACAGAATCCAAAGGCACTCAGAGTAAGTTCACATGGGTCATGGGTTGCGCACATTTGTAGTTCTCGTGGGGAAACATTTCAGACTCAACACCAAGCTCACTCGTAATGAGAGCTCATCGCAAACATACGAAGATCTTGCTAGCGTCCCAGCAGTGCTAAAATCCTCTTCCGATTTTCAAGGCTGAGCTTCTGGCTTTTTTTATTTTAAGCAAGGCACTCACCTCGCTCTTCCTGGGTGCGACTCGGCTCTTAAAAATATTGCACACTTGTTGCAAACAGGTTGCAAGCCCGCGCATGGCCTAGGGGGTAGAGCGCAATGGTAATCGTAGAAAACAACACGCCGCATATCCAGGTAAGACGAAAAAGAAGGCTTGGCGTTAACTACACTATCAGCAAGTTTCTCGACTTCGCGAGCTTCTTTCTTTTTTCCCTCTACGCTCATCACCACTTTGTCCTTCTTCCCACCTCTAGGCAAGCTAAAAACGTTGCAGCAACCTAAAAATTCTTGAGTTCAAGAAAAGGATCACGGTGAGTTCTCGTGCTTATCTTTACCTCATTTTGTGCATACTTGAGTACTTGAAGACATGTCTTGATTACCTTTGCTTTATATTTCTTTCTACTATTTTGTTGTGCATGAAAGGATGGAGCTTGCTTCATTCTTGCCTTGTCATTTAGAGTGTTAAATTATGTCATGATCATTGAGTTCCAAATCCAACGCTAAAATATTTTTTTGAGTCGATTGACTGTCATTGCATTTTCTATCACTTGGATGCAAGAAGAAGAGTATGCCTTGAAGTATACTTTTTTTAGCGATTATTTTGTTGTTAGTGTTTGCCTTGGGAGGTTCGAGCTAATTGTTATTGCCTACCTTGGGAGGTTGGAGCTTCGTGTTAATGTTATGGCTATTTAATTGATTTGTTTGCTTCAACTGCACCAACTCCTGTTGCTTGATGTGGGCTTGATGTGTTAGTGTTATTGCTATAATGTTGCCTATGTCTGCTTCGTGTTGGTACACCATAATGTATGTTGCACAATTTGTAAGGCCCCCATATGAGGAGAAGCCAATAATGCACATATTTTTGGTGGATTCTAGCTTACACGTTGATGAGGTCTTTATTTGTGATCGTGGATGGCACATAGCAAATCCAGGAGCGAGGAAAAATTTGAAAGAATATTCCTTGCAATATTATAGACCGTGGAAACAGGCCCTAGTCGGATACCAATATAGTCATTAGAAATTGGCAATTATCGGATAGATTTACCAGATTAACCGCACAGTGTACAGTCAATCAAAGCTTAGTTCTGGTACCTATAAATAGGACTTACTACTTCATTTCATGGGCTACTTATTCTGGAGTCTAGAGTTACCATTTTGTACTTACGGAGCACTTGCTCTAAGCATCAATTAGCTCTTTTGTGCCTCTGTCTAGTGCTAGTTGCATAATTTCTAATATCTGAATGCATATCAATTCTAGTCTCTTATCTTCATGTTTCCATTTCAGTCTTTGTTTGGTTTGTCTGCTATCTGAAATATAAACTCAAAGTCTCCATAGCTAATATGATCTGACTAACTCAAAGTCTCTAACCTAGAATAGCTGTCAGAAGTGACTACCTCATTCCTTTTTGGCGAGGATTTGGCGATCATGGTGGTGAGCTAAAGTTCTTGATAGAGGACCTATCTCCTAGTTGGAGTTTGGGTTTAGAGCTAGTTCAACAATTCCATCGAGAAAAATCGGACATCGAAGGAGATCCACCACGAGGTTCATGGAGGAGCACGATCATGTTAGCACAATGGTTGAAGAGTCAGAGCAAGGCTCGCACTATACCTCATTCCAAAGATGACATGGATTGTGCACCTTGACCACCAAGAAGATGAGGAACTTGGGGGTTCCCAGCATTCAGCTCAGTCTAGGAGATGGCATTCAAAGCAAGTAGAGAGACACTCTCGATCACATGAATCTCAAAGGACAAATAAGGGCTAAGGTAGGGATTAGATTGAGGATAGTGATGGGAGCAGACAGAGTCGCATATCAACACACAAGAAAACAAAAAGGAAGCATGAGTCGGATAGAGTTTCTAAAATTGACAAGATAAGGATGAGTGGATCCAGATATAGACCCCATTACAGCAAGCATTGGCCAAGAGAGTGGAAGTCAGCATCGAAGGACAAATCTAGGGATGAGGACCATGACACACATCATTACCAAACCAGACACTTGTAGTGTTTAACTGATCTGAAGATCGCCTTTCCAATCTTCAAGAGGGGGGGGGGGGGAGGATGATCCTGACGTTTATATCTAGGCATTTGAGCAATATGCTTAACTAAAAGACATTGATGAAGATGAGTGGGGAGAATACTTCCCACAAACATTGAAGGATGCAGTAAGGAAGTGGTATTACCACTACCCAGCATGCAAGCTCAGAACATACAGCAAGTTGATCAAACCTTTTTGTGTGGAATATACTGATAATAGAGGTGATGAAGACATCCTGTGTGAGCCGGATAAAATCAAGCAAGGGAAGCTTACAATCAGGAGATACGTAGAGAAGATCAAGGAACTAATTAGACAGTTGAATGAGCCTCCCTCAGAGAAACAAATGCGTGTGTGGTTCCTCTTTGGTTTTAAAAGTGAAAAGCTTAGGGAATAGGAGGTTCCAGCACCAACAAAGAAGATCAACGATCTGATTCAAAGAGCACTAAAGCTAGGGCAGCAGGTAAGGAGAGAAAGGGGTCACAAGGGCAGATGAGACTCTGTGTGACAGCAGTGAAATGTGATCTTAGGAGTTGAAGTCTAGCCCCAATTCCAGTTCATCTAATAGCGACTCATATGATCACGTCAAAGGGAAGAAAAAAGGGTCCTAGACAAGAAAAATAGTAGCAATGCCAAAGAAAATCGCAAAAATGTCCAAGACCACACCTTTGGTCGGCAAGGTCAAAACATGGTGTTTCAAATGCAGTGACAGGAGCAAAGCGAACCCCGAGCCCCGACGGCCTCTAAAACGCCGGGGACCAAATGGCACGCCTCGAACCTGTCAACGATAAAGCCAACAGGGGACACCACCTAGCTTTGAGCGGCAAGGACGCATACCACGATGATATGAACACCGCAAACTTACACACACACACACACACACAGAATGACAAATGATGAAAACCCTCGGGGGTGTGAAGAAGAATTATTCCTACAGTATTTACAAATGACCTTCTTCCAGCGAGGTGGCACACCGTGGTGATAGAGAGGTAGGGAGAAAAGGTGGTGCAAACTATTTGGTGCGTTCTCTAAGACGACTCAATGATTGTGAAGCTTGCTACCAAGAGCGTGTATACGTGTGTGCATCGACCATTGGAGTCGAGAGGTGGACGTGGCTCCCTTTACATGGTGCAAATCCCAAGGCAAACCATCACACAAGCCCCCCTCCCCGTGATGCCAATAGTGCCAACTCCTCCCACTACACTCTACCAAGTGCTAACCTCTCATGAACTATTCCCCCCAACCCCCCCCGATAGTGACCTCTCAGTGCCAATTTATAGGTGTTGGCTGCTTGGATTATGGTAATCCTAGTGTGATTAGGGTAAGCTAATCGGGGAGACAAAGCAAGCGGTGGGCCCGGTGTGGTTGACCCTTGCTTTGTTTTGGGAAGTTATTAAAAGATGAGAATCTCTAGGTGGGCCTTTGTGACCATCACCTAGAGAGAGGGAATTTACAAAAGTGGGAATTTTACAATGACTTGGGTGAAAACCGAAGAAATGATGAACATAACCTATAAATTACTGAAAATGGCATCGTGGTTGCGTGATGTCGGCGAATGGTGTGTTGTCGGTGCATCGGTGTAGCGTGTACTTCGTTCCAGGGTCGGCCGGGGCATGCCTTCGATGCATTTCTCCTTTTTGTTGTTGGCGGCGCGTGCTTTGGGTCTTCCTTCCTTTTCGTTGTCGTCGTAGTCGTAGAATCCTTTGGTTTTTTTTGTATTTGTGGTGTGTATATGCGTGTGTGTGTGTGTGTGTGTACGTATGGGTGTGTGCGGGTATTTGTACATGTGCATGCGAGCGTGAGTGTGTGTGTGTATATGTAAGCGAATGTGTGTGCGCGAGCGTTCGTGGGAACAGGGGAATGTATGCAATATATATATATATATATATATATATATATATATATATATATATATATATATATATATATATCTATATTTATTTATTTTTCGGTTTCTGGCAGTGCAGACGACGCAGAGATGGGGGGGTGAGGATGGTGACAAGGGAAGGGGGGGGGGGGGGGGGGGGGCAGCGGGTGAGTATGTGTGTGTGTGAGTGGATAGCGTGCGGGTGCGACCGTGTACAAGGAGCGCGAGCTTGCGGTGGTGTGGAGTCGGGCAGTGAGCGGGCGAGACAGAGCGCGAGAGAGAGTGAGAGTGGGGGGGGAGATGGTGAGGGAGGGGAGAGGGGATAGGGGTTGGGAGGGTGGTGTATGGTAGGAAATGCGCGCGGCAAGGAGGGGATGAGCGCAAGGCCCGGGGGGGCGGGGGTAGTGGACAACGGGCGCGACAAGGAGGGGGGGGGGTGTTTTAGTCAACGAGAGAGGGAGAGGAAGTAAGGGGGGTGGTTCCCACCAAGGGAGGAGAGGGAGAGAGAGTGAGAGGGGTTGGGAGGAGATAGGGTAGAGGGAGGATATGGTGGGGGGGTGTTAGAGGAGAGAGAGAAGAGAGAGGTGATACTTGCCCTAAGGCCCGCCGTGGCTACTTCCAAGAGAGAGGGTGGGGAGAGAGCTAGGTGTAGATAAGGGGGGGGGGGGGGGGGGGGGGGGGGGGGGGGGGGTGCTTAAGGCCGAAGGGGGGCTGTGGATGAGAGGAAGTGGGGGTGCGGCCCGCCGTGGCTGGAGTGTGGACAAGCAGAGAGGAGAGAGAGAGAAAGAATATTTGGAAGAGAGAGAGAGGATATTATCTATGGCGGCCCGTCGGGGTGGCAGAGATACCAAAGGTGCCTACCGGGCCGGATGATGCAACGGGTGTGTAGGAGAGAGAGAATATGGGCGGGGCCGGACAGTGAGTGAGTGAGAGAGAGAGAGAGAGAGAGAGAGAGAGAGAGAGAGAGAGAGAGAGAGAGATCGTCTTGTGGTGATATTGGAGGGGTGTGGTCAATCTAGCGGCGCCCCATCGGTGGTTAACCTTGGGGAGGGGCGGGGGGTATGGTGAATGGTAAAGGCCTTTTCTTTGTTTTTTTTTTCTCTTGGTAACAAACCCTCCCTTCCTTAGGGTGTGGTTCTCACGGGTATGGCTTCGAAAGCCGGCTATCATTAGCCCTCCCTTCTAGCTAGAGGCATTCATGCTTCTAGCCCTTCCTCTACATCTTTAGTTGTGGACTTAGAGGGTTCTCCCTCTTCTGGGATGTCTAGCGTGAATTCTGGATCAAACCTAAGAAAATACATTTTCAGTCTCCATCCATTGACCCTAGTCTTGTGAATTCTCCCATCTGCTTCCATCAGGTTATAGCTGCCGTTGTCATAGCGTTTCTTGATGATGAATGGTCCTTTCCATCTGGGTTGAAATTTCTTGTCTTTCTGGTGTCAAATCTGTTGTCATATCTTAGCAGTAACATACCTTTTTCCAGTCCCTTTTCTTTAAGTCCTTGGTTGAAAGTGAGCCGGCGTCGTTCTGCCTGCGTTGCATGTGACTGATTGCTTCTTCCCTATCTAGTTGGAGTCTCTCCAGATCGAGGATATGGTTTCTGAGATTTACAATTGGACATTGTATCTGGCTGGCCAAAACTCTTAAGCTGGCTATCTGTACCTCGATGGGTAGAATTGCCTCCTTCCCATAAACTAGATGGAAAGGGGTGAAACCTAGTGATGTTCGGAACGTTGTTCGGTAGGCCCAAAGAGCTGCCATGAGATGTTTATCCCAGTCCCCTGTGTGATTGTTCACCTGCTTTGTGATGATTTTACAAATCATTCCATTTACCTTTTCTACCAGACCATTGCATTGTGGATAGTATGGCGTGGAATGTCGGCGTGTGATGCCTAACTTCTTCATCAGTTCACCCACCAAATCACCTTTGAATCCCGGTCCTCTATCCGATATTATCTTAAGAGGAGTGCCAAAATGGCAACAGATGTGCTCAAAAATGAACTTTGCTACCTCATGGGCTGTAATGCGGGTGGTGGCTATTGCTTCTGCCCATCGAGTCATGTAGTCTACACCTACTATGATATACAATTTACCAGATTGGGCCCTTGGTAAAGGACCGATTGCATCTATTCCCCATTTCTCAAATGGACCATATGAAATGATAGGAGTTTGTGGCTCGTAGATTAAGATGTGATCACTGGCCACTTGACAAGCCTTACATGTTTTACACCAATGGTGTACATCCCTGTTCAAACTAGGCCAAGAGTATCCTGCCTATAGAATCTTCCTACTGGTGATATCTAGAGCAAAATGACCACCGCAGACGCCATCATGGCAACTTGAAATTACCTCTGTGATCTCACTGGAGGCTGGCACACGCCTGAGTATCTGATCCTTGCCCTTACAGTACAAGTGGTTGTTTACAAGGCGGTATCTGGTAGCCTTCCTCACCAGCCACTGTTTCTGGCCTTTGGTGTATTCTCCCAGACATTCTCCTGTATCTAGAAAGCTGATGATGTCAGGCATAGCATCCCTACCTTGGAAGAGGGGTAGCTTCAATTTGATGGCTCCTACGGAAACGTCTTGTATTCTTTCCTTGGCTAGAGCATCTGCCTCCTGATTTTCTGCTATGGGGACGTGAAATAGTCTCATTGCTTCAAACTTCCTTAGAAGATCCTTAACTTGGCATAGTTGACCAAGTAAAACCTGATTCTTACAAACCCAAGTGCCATTTATCTGCCTTATCAAAAGCAAAGCATTGCCAAACACATTTAGGCGTTGAATTCCTTGTGAAATACATTGTTCCAACCCAAGAATTAGGGCTGCATATTCTGCTTCATTGTTGGAGTGGGAGTGTAATAACTGCCCGATGGAGAATACTCTTTCTTGTTGCTCATTAAAAATAACTACGCCAGCCTGCAGACTGGTCCATTGTTCTCTTGTATGCTCTGTCAAAGAAAAGAGAGTGAGATCTTTCTAGCCTTGGACTCTCTACCATTGGTGTTTCTTCCTTCCCTTCCGTGTTGAACTTCAGCTTCTTCTCATAATGGCGATGAGTGAGAATTCCCGCTAAACTAGTCCTGGTGGAGTTTTCTACTTGCATGGTGTAGTCAAACTCTTGTAATCTAATTAACCACTTTGAGATCCTGGATAAGATATCCATGTGTCGCATTACATATGGGAGAACCTCTTCCATTGTCAGGATTACGAAGGGTCTAGGCAGGAGATAGGAGCGGAACTTAGTGGTAGCAAACATTAGTGCCATAACCATGTGTTCTACTTCGGTAAATCCCTTTTCTGACAGGATCATGACACGACTAGAGAAGTAAATAGGACGCATGAAAGAAGTTTGGGGATCCTTTTGCATTAGCACGGCTCCGAGTGTATCACTTCCTACACTAGGGTTCACATAAAATGGCTCGTCCCACTTAGGAGGTGAAATAGTGGGAAGCTTAGCTAGGATTTGTTGTACCTCAGTAAATTGCTGCTCATTCTCTTCACTCCATGATAAGACATCCCTCTGGGTGAGTTGTTGTAGGGGAAGGACCACTTGGGATAGCAAGTGAATGAACCTGCTTAAGTATCTTACCTTCTGAAAGAAAGAAACCAGTTGTTTAGCGGTGGTGGGTGACGACAAAGATACCAGGGCCTGGATCTTGCTAGGGTCAGCCTCAATCTTTGTTGCTGAAATTACATGGCCAAGGAGAGTGACTTTGCTTTCACCAATGTGACACTTATCCACGTTGAGCTGGCCACCCAAGGTTTGCAGCCTGGTTAAGCCATCATAGACTTTGCTTAAATGAAGGGCTCGTGAACTATAGATGCAAAAATCATCTATGAATACTCGGATTGATGTTCCAAAGTAGGGATGAAAAACAAAGGTCACATAGCGTTGAAATGTGGTCGGGGCGTTAGTGAGGCCAAACGGCATAACTCTGTAGGTAAAGCATCCCCAAGGTGTGATGAAGGTTGTCTTCTTTTGATCTTCTCCCGCAATGCTAATCTGGAAGTATCATGAGTAGCCGTCACACACTGTGTATCGTTCGTGACCTGCCACTTCATTGAGTATTTCATCCTGGAATGGGAGGGGAAAGTGATCCCTCTTCATGGCTGCATTGAGAGGTTTATAGTCCACACAGACTCTCCACTTACCCTTTTTTTTTTTGTGACTACTACTTGGGAGACCCACTCTGAATCTTCGACAGGGTAGATGAAACCTGCTTATAGCAAACTTCTCACTTCCTTAAGCAGTGCCTCTTGTTGGATTACTCCAAGTCTTCTGAGCTTCTGCACCACGGGTTTACTGCCTTCCTTGAGTTTTATGTGGTGTTGCACTACTGTAATTCCTGTGATCTTATCATAGCTACCAATGAACAAAGGAGTGAAGTTACCTAGCATGGAGACATATTCCTTCCTTTCTTCATATGTTAACTCCTTTGAGAGCATTTTTTGTAACTTACGTGCATCCTCCAAGGACTGCGTACCTGATGATCCCTCTTGGTTTGCCAGGGGTGTTTCAGATTGTGTCAATCTTTTTGGGTCTTTAAGAATGACCCCCATCACTTCAATGCTACTGTCACTTCCGTCTGTGGTGGTTGTCTCTTCTCCTGAGGTAGACGAATAGTCGCTAGTGGACTCATCTTCTGAAGCCTCCAAGATCATGTTCCGCTTCTTCCCAGTCTTCATGTCGTAGAATATGGACTTCCCTTTAGCGTATTTCATCTAGATCATTCCGATGCTCCAATCTTGTTTAGCCTCCATAGCCATAAGCCAAGGCCTCCCAAGAATGATGGGGTAGCCCTCCACTTTGTGTGGCATGACAAAGATGTCTACCTCCACTTCTGTATTGAATGCTTTTACTTTGACCGCATTCACAATGCCTACGCATTTTACTCTTACATTGTTTGCCATCTTGGCTCGGTAGGGTGCCGGACTACTTACCTCTAGACCTAGATGGTGCATCATCTTTTCACTCATGACGCATATTTGCGTGCCACCATCTATGTAGACGTTTGAGATTCGTTGCCCCTTGATGTGAGCATCCATGGTCGGTAGGATGTCGTTGAGATCCCTTCCAGAGATAGCTTTAGCTATCCTGGGTCTTGATTTCCTGGTACTTACCATCTTTGTCCATTGCCTCCTAATTCTTGGTGCAAGGTGGAGTAATTGGGGTCAAGTTATCTTCGGGCCCTGCATTAACACATCCTGAACTAAGTCATAGGGTTTTGCATACTCACCTAGTGAGAAGTCCACGATGTTTATCTTCCGTCGTGGTTTAGATGCTTGCTTGCTAGACGCGGCCTTCCCTTTCGTTTTCTCTTCTCTCTGAGAGGCTTCCTTGTGCCTGGCACGCTTCACTCCCATAGCATCCACTTATTCTATCTTTGCTTTTCCTTTGTGCTTCTCTCGAACTGATTCTTCTACCCTTGCCTTCCCTTTAGACTCCAAGCTAATAACACTCACCGCTTAGTTCACAGCAGGTGGTGGGGGTAGTGGTGGAATGAGAGGTTGGGGTGGTGGTTGTTGTTGTACGGGTGGTCGAAGGATTTGGACGGGTGGGATCGGCCTTGGTTGCCTAGGTGGTGGTGGTCTTGCTCTTGGCGGAGAGATCTGATTCTGTCTCCCCCCTCTATTGAAATTCTGCCTCCTTGGGTGTGGGCAGTAGTACATTCCATGGCCGTCTTCCCCACAGTTGTAATAGTGGTACTCTGG
The DNA here is from genome assembly GCF_014529385.1 of Adiantum capillus-veneris. Taxonomy (NCBI): domain Eukaryota; kingdom Viridiplantae; phylum Streptophyta; class Polypodiopsida; order Polypodiales; family Pteridaceae; genus Adiantum; species Adiantum capillus-veneris. The sequence continues at coordinate 40,034,479 of NC_140959.1, read as the reverse complement.
TTCTGCCTTCGTTGTCCTCTTCCTTGTTCTGGATTCTTGACAGGTGCATGCCCTTGCTGCACCCGATGCACATATAAACTCTCTAGTGGGGTGGTGATGCAACTCAGCAGGTCTTGCTGCTCTTATGATGCCTCTTGCTGTTGGGTTCTATGATTGGATTGCAGCCACTGGGGTTGGTCGGGCCGAGCTTGTTTCCTCTTACTCGTTTACTCTTGCTTGCATGCGCAGCTTCTTGCTTTTAAGGCGGGCTACTTTGACTGCCAACTCATATGTTGCAGGAAACCTTCCCTTCGCCTTCTCTTTAAGCGGCGACCATAGACCAACAATGAAATGGTCCTTCTTTAGGAAACCCATCTCTCCCATAAGTCCACAAATTTGGACTCGTAGGTGGCATACTCTAACAGACCTCCCTGCTTCAATTCTGTCAGTAGCTGCCATAGCTTCTCCGAGGTTGTGCCTCCACCAAACCTCTTTTACAAAAGCAGCTCTTAACACATCCCATGCATTCTTGGTAGCCTAGGACAATGCATTATACCAGGACTTGGCCTCTACTTTCATCAGTAGAGAAAAAATTCCAAGTCGTGAAGCGTCGTCGTTTTTGTTGGAAACGACACAAGCAATGTCAAAATCATCCAAAAAGTCAGTGGTGAGATCCTCTCCCTTCTTTCCACTGAACGTGGAGAAAGAAACACTTGCCATGGTAGTGACTCATATATATATATATATATATATATATATATTATTATTATTATTTATTTATTTTATTTTTTTTGCATTAACAGCAATAGCGGCTCATAGCGGCTTTTTACAGGGTTGGGTGGATAGGTTAAAACAGGATAAAGATAGAAACATTAAAGGAATGATGGTAATCCAAGATGGGGAGAATGATAGGGTTTGGGAAATTGAGGATTTCTCCTAGTACCGCTGCACCGAATAGGTATACGATCTTCTGTTGGTAGAAGACTTTCCTATCTACATAGATATTCACATGCATATGCTGTAGGAATCTGAACGGGAATGCTGTCGGCCCATTTTCCATTATGCACAGAGGGTGGAATACTTACTTATACTCTTACCGTGCCATTGTTGATGAGTCGGCACATCCACAGGAGGTCGTCGCCTTTCATGGGCTCTACCTTTCCTTCGTCGCTCAGCACGTACGGGGTGATGGCGACGCGTCTGACCGCTCCCAGCCTCTTGGCTAGTAGCAATTGCAGGTAATTTCCGTAGTCGAGGTGTTGCATGAATTCTACTCCATTCAATTGCAATTCGTCCCCAGCCCACTAGGTTTCATCGTGGTGGAAAGCTTCTTCAGGATAAGTTGTACAGGGAGAGGAGGAAGATCTTCTACCCGTTTTCCAAAACAGCGAGAGCAGTAGCCGAACCACTCTTCCCTAGGACATGGGAATCTCCTTACCACTTCTTCTTCAGGATTGTCGAAGCGGATTGGTAGCACTCGCATGCGTCGTGCAAATCGATAGGCGACCTGGGTACCACCTGGCTTTTTGAGCTTGAAGCACTTGCTTGGCCAGATGCTTCTTCCTTCGGGGTCATGTGTTTTAGGACTGGCTGAGCTCCTCATTACCGTTTTCTTTCCTTCTTTGATGTGAATGACTTCTTCGCGATGAATGTCGATGTAAACGATTTTAGCCCTTTCGCTACCTTTGTTGCTGGCACTCATTGACAGTGTGTCTTGGTTGACAACAATGATGACACTTCACCAACCTCCCACCTGATGCTCTCAATTTGTGGTTAGAACGAGCAACACAAGATGGAGAATTTACTTCTTGAATACTGACGACACTGCAGCCTGGCAGTAGTACTTCAATGAAGGCCGCTAGTGCCTCCTTCGTCTCCTCTTCTTCCGTCCTCCAGTTAGAAAATTCCTTTAGCCATTCGTCCATGATTGATGGCGTGCATCACTTTCAGCATTGTAAACTGAAGTGTCTTAGAAAGCCCTCCTCAGTGGGGGCACCAAAATGACGGGAGCAAAGCGAACCCCGAGCCCCGACGGCCTCTAAAACTCCTGGGACCGAATGGCGCGCCTCGAACCTGTCCACGGTAAAGCGAACAGGGGGCACCACCTAGCTTTGAGCGGCTAGGACGCAGACCACGATGATATGAACACCGCAAACTTACACACAGTGAGAGAGAGAGAGAGAGAGAGAGAGAGAGAGAGAGAGAGAGAGAGAGAGAGAGAGAGATGAAAACCCTCGGGGGTGTGAAGAAGAATTATTCATGCAGTATTTACAAATGACCTTCTTCCAGCGAGGCAGCACACCGTGGTGATAGAGAGGTAGGGAGAAAAGATGGTGCAAACTATTTGGTGCGTTCTCTAAGACGACTCAATGATTGTGAATCTTGCTACCAAGAGCGTGTATACGTGTGTGCATCGACCATTGGAGTCGAGAGGTGGACGTGGCTCCCTTTACATGGTGCAAATCCCAAGGCAAACCATCACACAAGCCCCCTTCCCCATGATGCCAATAGTGCCAACTCCTCCCACTACAATCTACCAAGTGCTAACCTCTCATGAACTATTTCCCCCCCCCCCCCCGATAGTGACCTCTCAATGCCAATTTATAGGTGTTGGCTGCTTGGATTATGGTAATCCCGGTGTGATTAGGGTAAGCTAATCGGGGAGACAAAGCAAGCGATGGGCCCGGTGTGGTTGACCCTTGCTTTGTTTTGGGAAGTTATTAAAAGATGAGAATCTCTAGGTGGGCCTTTGTGACCATCACCTAGAGAGTGGGAATTTTACAATGGCTTGGGTGAAAACTGAAGAAATGATGAACATAACCTATAAATTACTGAAAATGGCGTCATGGTTGCGTGATGCAGGTGCGTCGGTGTAGCATGTACTTCGTTCCGAGGTCGGCCGGGGCATGCCTTCAACACATTTCTCCTTTTTGTTGTTGGCGGCGCGTGCTTTGGGTCTTCCTTCCTTTTCGTTGTCGTCGTAGTCGTGGAATCATTTTTTTTCCGATTTTTGGCAGTGCAGACGATGCAAAGATGGGGGGGGTGAGGATGGTGACAAGGGGTGTGTGTGTGTGTGTGTGTGTGTGTGTGTGTGTGTGTGTGTGTGTGTGTGTGTGGATAGCGTGCGGGTGTGGCAGTGTACAGGGAGCGCGAGCTTGCGGTGGTGTGGAGCCGGGCAGTGAGCGGGTGAGACAGAGTGCGAGAGAGAGTGAGAGTGGGGGGGGGGGGGGGGGGGGATGGTGAGGGAGGGGAGAGGGGATAGGGGTTGGGAGGGTGTGGTGTATGGCAGGAAACGCGCGCGGCAAGGAGGGGATGAGCGCAAGGCCCGGGGGGGCGGGGGTAGTGGACAACGGGCGCGACAAGGAAGGGGGGGGGGGTTTTAGTCAACGAGAGAGGGAGAGGGAGTAAGTAAGGGGGGTGGTTCCCACCAAGGGAGGAGAGGGAGAGAGAGTGAGAGGGGTTGGGAGATAGGGGTAGAGGGAGGATATGGTGGGGGGGTGTTAGAGGAGAGAGAGAGAGAGAAGAGAGGGTGAGAGAGATGGAGGAAGGGTGAGGTGATACTTGCCCTAAGGCCCGCCGTGGCTACTTCCAAGAGAGAGGGGGGGAGAGAGCTAGGTGTAGATAAGGGGGAGGGGGGGTGCTTAAGGCCGAAGGGGGGGTGTGGACGAGAGGAGGTGGGGGTGCGGCCCACCGTGGCTGGAGTGTGGACAAGTAGAGAGAGAGAGAGAATATTTGGAAGAGAGAGAGAGGATATTATCTATGGCGGCCCGCCGGGGTGGCAGAGATACCAAAGGTGCCTATTGGGCCGAATGATGTAGCGGGTGTGTAGGAGAGAGAGAATATGGGTGGGGCCGGGCAGTGAGAGAGAGAGAGAGAGAGAGAGAGAGAGAGAGAGAGAGAGAGAGAGAGAGAGAGAGAGAGAGAGAGTCTTGTGGTGATATTGGAGGGGTGTGGCCAATCTGGAGGCGCCCCACTGGTGGTTAACCTTGGGGGGGCGGGGGGGGGAAGGTGAATGGTAAAGGCCTTTTCTTTGTTTTTTTTTTCTCTTGGTAACAAACCCTCCCTTCCTTAGGGTGTGGTTCTCACGGGTATGGCTTTGAAAGCCGGCTATCAGCAGATCCAAGGATCATAGGTCTATTGAACGCTCCCAATGTACATATTGTAAGGCATTTGGGCATATTTGGAATAATTGAAAAATCAGGATGCATCATTTCAAGAAGGGGAAGGATCTGTCTATGATTACATTAACAAACCCGAACGTGGCAAAGACAAATGGAGCATCTGGTTCTAGAGAATGAGGCCACTACCACCGTTGGGCTTGGAAGAGGAAGATATTAGAAGGCTAATGTATGAGGGCGAGATAGAGTTGATTTTGGACGGAGAAAATTCAATTGCTACACATGTGAGAAATATGGTCATTTTGTAGCCTAGTGTCATGATAGTGTGAACCCAGAAGGAGCTGAACAAAAGCCAACAAAACCAATTTGAGTCATTACCAGAAGCAAGGGAGTGGTGATCAAGAACCTATGAGATGAGCCTGAGAAAAAAACAAAGCAGACTGAAAAGGCTTGGAGATGGGAACAACATCGGCCTACCTGGAAGGCAAAGGGCAAGCCAAAGGTGATCGATGAATGGCAGGAGCAAAGGACTTTGGTAGCCAAGATTACAGAGGATCTGGCTAAGAAGATTTTAGAGCAGCCTAACTGCTCTAAGGCCAGAACCATTCATAGATTGCCGCCACGTCTTTAGTAGCTCTGAAAGATAAGCCTATAAGAGTGTTTGGTATGAAAGAGGCTGGTAAGGATTGGATGAGTCGGTAATAGCGTCAATGGAAAACCTAGTTGAGGAAGAACAATAAGTCGAAACAGACTTGGTTGGGACAAAAAATGCTCAAGGGCAATCTGAATCCTCATCTAAGGATCAATCATCCACCAGACATAGGAGACCAACTAAGTGGCACTATGAGGATAGTCAATTGGAAGGAAGGTCTTCCTCTTCAGATAGCATTTTTGGTAATGAGCAAGATGAAATTTATGTCAAAGTCAACGAATGGATCCAGAAGCTCACAATCGAATGAGATGATAGCATATGGACTTCACTAGAAGTTTTGAAATTTATAAGAAAGAAGACAAAGCAAGCAGTGGAAGTGATGGCCATGGATCTATCGGCCATCAAAGATGATGAGGTGCCAGTCATCCAAGTTGATTATAAGATTAGAAAGCAATGGGATTTCTTATCAGGAGCGATAGTGGATGGCGGGGCAAGAGTGATCATCCCGGGGAAGCATGTTCGATATTTAGGACATGAAACCAACACCTTTCAGGATATGAATGGCTGATCAAAAAGTGGTCTAGGCCATTAGTTTGTTAGAAAAAGTGCAGATCATAGTGAAACGAGAAAAGTTTTAAACCAGTTTTCTAGTGATGGATGTAAAAGGTGCATATGGTATACTATTAGGTAGACCCTAGATCAAAAGTGTTGGAGTCATTCATGACTATACAGGTCAGACACAATCAATTCAAGGACCCAATCAGAGGATCCAAGTAAAGACTGATAACACTAGGAGTTGGAAAAAGGCCATGAGACTAGAAGAACTTTGTAGAAAATATGGGACAAAGAAGATCGAGCGTATGCTCACATCTATGAGTATCTTTTTTATCACAGAGATTGACCTGAATGCAGTACTAATGGATAGGGATCGAGCTAAGAGGCAAAGACAACAATACCGTGACAATTTTATTGAGTCCAATCCAGGTGAGAAGCCATAACAAGGAAAATATGGGCCAACGAAGATTGAGCGTATGCTCACATCTATGAGTATCTTTTCCATCACAAAGATTGACCTAAATGCAGTACTAATGGATAGAGGTTGAGCTAAGAGGCAAAGACAATAATACCCAAACAATTTTATTGAGTCCAATCTAGGTGAGAGGCTGCAACACTGGATGGGAGAAGACCAAATCAATCAGCTCAGGATAAGGAGGATTATAGATCAAAAGCGGGTCAATGACAAACAAACATAGAGAACCATGATCAAAGTGTGAAATGGGTAGAATCGTTAGCAAAAAGAAAAGGAGGTGGATCCAATTGGTTTATGCCGGACGACCAAGAAATAAAAGAGTAGAATCTCGATTTAGAGGAGAACCCTAGAATGGTCAAAATCAACAAGCATCTAAACCAAATATTAAGAAAAAGCTAAGTAATAATTTCAGAAATAGAAAGAGGTGTTTGCTTGGGAGCACACAGATCTAAAAGGCATCGATCCAAGGGTGTGCTAGCAAAGGATACAACAATCTGTATGCAAGTCGAGCTAGGCTACAACGATAGAAAATGAATCCCAACTATGCTAAGAAGGTGAAGGAGGAGATTGACAACCTATGAAAGCGGGATTCATGACAGAGGTAGCAAGCAGTGACTAGCTATTCCCAATAGAAGAATGGGAAATTGAAATTGTGTGTCAACTATTGAAATCTAAATGCCTAGACGACCAAGGGATCCATTTCCACTTAAATTCATAGATATGATGTTAGATGAAATAGCGGATCACGAAATGTATAGCTTCATGGATGGCTATAGTGGCTTTAATCAGTTGCAAATCAAACCAAAGGACAAAGCAAAGACAACCTTCATCACTGAATTGGGAGCATTCATGTACTTACTAATACCATTTGGGCTATGCAATGCTCCAAGTACATTTCAATGCTATATGATTGAGATTTTTGATGAGTTTTTACACAAGTTTCTAGGTATTTTTGTGGATGACTTTATACTCTTTTCTTGGAGAAAATGCGTCTTCTATTTTTGGAAATGCCTTTTGAGAGATATAGGGAAAAAAGGATTTGTATGAAACTTTTAGGACATATTGTGTATAGAATCTTATTGAAATGGTGGAAGACAAAGTCATGTGTGTCCAGCAATCCCGAGTGCCAATGAATGTGTTTGAACTTAGTTCATTCCTTGGGTATATCAACTTTTTTATCATAGATTCGTGCATATGTTTGCAACAAAGGCTCTCCCATTGTATGAACTAACCCAGAAGGGAGCGAAGTTCATTTGGACCCAAGAGTGTGAGGCAAGCTTCTAGTTCTTGAAGGAGGCTATCATCAGGATAACAATCCTTCATTAACCACAACAGGAGGTAATTTTTCATGTGTGATGGAAGCAATATTGGCCCAGTCTGATAGGAAGATGGTCTACCTAGTCTACTTCGCTAGTTACCAGTTTAGTTCAGCTGAACAAGGATACTCAACGACTAAAAGTCAAGCACTTGGAATGGTTTTCAGCGCAATGATATTCAAACACTACTTGCTAGGGGAGATGTTTCACTTGTATGTTGATCATCAGACTCTCTTAATTCTTATTAATGAGGTGATAATTTAGGAAAGACTAATCAGATTAATGATGTTCCTAATGGAGTTTGAGTGTAAGGTATTCCACAAGCTAGGCAAGACTCTCTACGGTGCATATTTTCTATCTCAAAGTATCAAAGGTATCTCAATAATATTAATGAGGGATGATCTACTGAGTTGTTTTAGAATATGACAACGGATGGGCCATACCTAAAATGGCAAGATGCATATGATTTCCTTCAGCTCGAGAGACCTCCAAAGGATTGGTCCCAAGAAAATAAAAAGGCACTGATAATAAAGAGTCTGAAGTTCATCATCATCCAAGGGGAATTATACAGATTAGGCATCGATGGGGTGCATCGATGGTGTGTGTATATACAGTGAAGGATGCAAGTCATCATAGATGCTCACAGTGGGAGTGTGCGAGGTCACCTCTCCACTAATATCACTTACAATAAGATTTTTAAAACAGGTTTATGGTGGTAGAGCATGATGGCTAATGTTAGAACGGTTTGCAAGACATGTGATATTTGTCCGAGAATGGGAAGACCGACAGTAGTAGATTCGAAATCTCTTGTTAGGTAAAGGCGATGTGCCTCATCGTGCTTTGCACGTCTCCGTCAACTAGTGTCAACCACCCACATTTATCTCCTCATTCTTTATACATACAAAGAATAAGAAGCTCTCACTCAGACTCTCACATGGTGCTCACACGGTGAGATTTGGGAGCTCCACCCACATCCTGTGTTGTGCTCTCTCTCTCTCTCTCTCTCTCTCTCTCTCTCTCTCTCTCTCTCTCTCTCTCTCTCTCTCTCTCTCTCTCTCTCTCTCTCTCTCTTTTGCACTCTCCACGCACGCGCATCGCAATCGCGCACTCACAATTGCTTTCCATATTGTGAGTGGTTTAACACATTTTCTAGTGGGAGACTTGGTTGTGTGCACTTGGTCGATGGTTCGGCGTGTGACATAGAGGGTGCAGGAGATGTTTGTTTGTCTTTGCCTAGTGGTTCATCATACACGCTACGTCATGTGCGCTATGTTCCTAAGCTGAGATAGAGCTTGATCTCAGTGAGACAGTTGACAGCTTTTGGTTGGCAGATACTGCTTAGCGAGCAGTCTTTCCAGATGCATTGCGGTTCATTAGTGATTGCGAGAGGAGCCCGCACTGGCTTGGTATATCCTATGCATGTGTCTGAGGTTAGAGAAGGTGTAGTCTCGATTTTGTTGCAGCCATGTTTGGAGCGAGAGATGAGGCATGTCTCTTTTGCAGATGTGCTGCATGGAGAGGAGGTTGTACATCTATCTTGTGGTGACGTTCACGCAGACAATGGTATCTCTGGGGATGCACAGCTTGGTCAGTCTCACCAGTTGAGTTGACATTAGTTGAGCCAGAGACCGATGCATCGTTCTATGATGCATCTAATATGTTTGAGGATGACAGTGTCCTTCAGACAGCTGTGTGTGATTGCAGTGGTGCTGATTTTTTGGTTTTGCTGTCATTCTCAGCAGATATGCCTTTGCCAGACGATGCTGACATGGGGATACATAGTCAGGTTGTTCCTAATGAGGATGCATATGGCACTGAGTTTATTGACAGTGATAGGTTGGCACACATAGTGCGTGTTTCGTTGGCTTTCGGGTCTCCTATGTCTGATCTTTTGGTCTCGAGACCTGATCTGGCTTATGCGATTGGTGCGTTTGCAGTGGGAGTTGTCAATCGTGCGATGACTGACCCTGGCATTGTGCATTGTGGAGCCATACAAGTTGTCACTTGATACCTGCATGAGGAGTTGTCATTGTGGCTCTAGTCCTAGCGGTATGCATGTTGCATCTACACTAGAGCGGTTACAGAGTGAGCTAGTGGGCATAGGTTGAGAGCCGTCTTCTCTCACCTCTTGTATATACTAGTTGTAGACTATTGGCTTTTGGTCTCTCATGTCTGACGTTTTGGTCTCGAGACCTAATCTTGCTTATGCGGTTGGTGCATTTGCAGTGGGAGTTGTCAATCGTGTGATGACTGACCCTGGCATTGCGCATTGTGGAGCCATGCAGGTCGTCACTCGATACCTGCATGAGGAGTGTCGTTGTGGCTCTAGTCCTAGTGGTATGCATGTTGCATCTACACTAGAGTGGTTATAGAGTGAGCCAGTGGGCATAGGTTGAGAGCCGTCTTCTTTCACCTCTTGTATATACTAGTTGTAGACTAGTCTTCTCACCACTTATTTGCACACAACCTTTAGTGGGAGAATGTTAGGTAAAGGCGGTGTGCCTCACCGTGCTTTGCCAGTGTTTGACCCCCCACATTTATCTCCTTATTCTTTATAAATACAAAGAATAAGAAGCTCTCACTCAAACTCTCACATGGTGCTCACACAGTGAGATTTTGGGAGCTCCACCCACATCCTTTGTCGTGCTCTCTCTCTCTCTCTCTCTCTCCCCCCTTCGCACTCTTCGTGCACATGCATCGCATTTGCGTACTCACATCTCGGACTCCCATACAACCATTAGGGGACTTTATGAAGTGGGGACTAGACTTCATGGGTCCATTCAAGAAGGTTACATCAAGGAAGAACAAATGCATTGTGATGGCTACATGTTATGTCAGCAAGTGGGTTGAGGCCAAAGCATTATCAAATAACATTGTGAAGTAAATGGCATGGCTCTTGTATGAGTACATTGTTTATAGATTCAGTCATTTGATCGAGATAGTTTCAGCCCAGTGCACTCACTTTATCAATGAAACAATTCAGATCCTAACTGAAATATTTTTGATCCAGCATTGGAGATCCACGTCGTGCTACCCCAGATGCAACAGACAAGCTGAAAGTAGTAATAAAACAATCAAGACCATTCTAACAAAAATTGTTCAAAAAGAGCCACATCACTAGGATGAAAAGCTTCAGACAACATTGTGGCCATACAAAATAGCTCACGAGGTCACAATAGGGATGACTCCATTCAGAATGGTATATGGAACAAAAGTAATTGTACAAATGGAGTTTGCAATTCCCAGTCAAAGAACGGCAATCAAACATGATATAAATTTTAATGTGAATCTGAAAAACACGTTGGATGAGTCGCTAAAGCTGGATAAAATCAAAGAAAGAGCCGTGATGGAATAGGAAATTGTGCAATGGAGAAGGAAACATTGGCATGATAGCAAGCTAAATATTTCGGGATATTAGAAGGGGGAACTCATATTATTATATCAATCAAAGCTAGGCCAAAATAAACCTAATTTAAAGATAGCATGGTCATTTCCATACAAGATCAATTGGGTTTTCTCAAATGGCTCAATCAAACTTAAGGATCTATCCAGATTACCATTGCCAGGGGTCTATAATGTTGCCAAAATCAAGCTATATTATTCTAAATGAGACGAACCTCCAACACCAGCACAACACAACACGGCCAATTCAAAATTAGATGATGAGCCTTTAGATTTTTTCACCATCAGACTAGGGGGGTTGGGGCGACCCAGGTGGGACTATCAAGGATTGTCCCAGTTTAGGATCATATGATTAAAGAACCAAAGGCAACTAATTTTCATAACAATAATTGGTGAGATATTAATGATCAAATCTTTTGGGGAATCTTGCCATTACTCATTACAAAGATGGACCAATGCATGTGCGCCATGTCAAAATTAGTGGACAGGACCTCAAGGCACTAGACGAGTGGTGCATTCATGGCCAAAATTAGGATAACTATGAGACATGTACGTGACCCAACTTTAGTTTCTCAATGTCTCACGCATCTTGTGCCCTAGCCTGAAGAGCTTCCTATGTCATCGCCTACATCACCTTCATCCACATCTCTTACTATACGCACATCACCATCTCCTTCACCCTCTCTAGTGTTTGCTACATAGCATGACACTCTTAAGTGTTCATGGTTTGAGCCATCATCTTTGTCTAGTGAGTTCTCTTTCTCTAGGAAAAGCACGTCACAAAGTTTGAATATGGTAAAGAAGGGTCGGCTCATGTCACAAAGCAATACAAGTAGTCATGGATGATAAAGCAGGAAAGCTTGAGGATATTTGCAACCTGTGGAGCAACAATGTTCGTTTCCACATCACAACATCAAAAAGTATGCTTTTCAGGTAAATGAAAGGTCACTATTGAAGTTATGGGATATGGAGGCGGTGCTCGAGGCAACCAGAATTGCCGTTGATGTAGGAATCATTCAACATGTTATCGATACATTCAACAACTGATACAAGGGCATATCAATTCAGGTCATAGCGGTAACTTTGTGTCACGTGTTGCACCTGCCATTTTTCTTAAAATTGTAGTCGTGTTTAGCTAGTGAAGTAAGCACCTTTCTTGAAGAGAATGACCAGGCCGAGAAGTAACGGAAGGGTGGAGAACAAGGTATTACAGTGTTAGGACTGGAATTTTGACCATCATAAGTTTGCGGTAGAGGCCATCAGTCTGAAGAATTATCCTACATATGTCTCCTCAGAGAAGTTGTTTAGTATGTTGTTGGCCCAAATCAAAAACCCTAAGGCTGACGTTAATCTCAGTTCAATTTTATATAATAGTATCATGCTTCAAAATGCTAAGGTAAAGTCTCAAAACCTGTTAAAAGCCTGTTATGCATGGCAAATCCTATATTGAGCCACTTTCGTTCCTCCACATATTAATGCATCTATGACTTGGGAAAACGTTAGAGGCCAAGCAATTGAAACCAACCGGGACACTGAGCAAATTACCCATTAAGAGCGAGCAAGTTAATTGACTCTACCAAAAGCTAGATAGAAAAGGATTACATAACAATCAAACATTGGCACATCAAATTTAGTGAGAAGAAACAAAAAAACCACATTGAGTTTGTTAGAATATTTGAAAGCCGAACAAAAGACATGATCAACATCCACTGCCTTGAAGAGTTCTAGTACAACGGAAAAGGCCTTGGTAGTGAGCTCCTTTATTCGACACACAGTTGTGGACCAATTACAAATGATTCAAAAAAAGCCTATGGTGGGGAATCTCACTATCAATACTTTTGAAAAGCTCACTGTTCCATACCAAATTGTAGTGCTTGTGTATGAAACGGACCAAATGGATAGAGATACCATTATTGATGGTTGTGTGTCCACCATCCAAATAGGGTGGAACATGATAGCCAGTCAAATGATGGAGTCTTAGGACTCCATTCCAACTTTTCAATTAAGTCATTTGAATGAAGTACTGCATCTGGCTAGGAGCCAAGCAGAAGAGTACAAACAAGAAACCATATGCGTTAAGGACCTCATATTGAACCTACAAATTGAGCAAGAAAAAGATGAACACATCATACAAATTGAACAAAAGAAGTCGGACATGTTGAGTGCACATAACTCAATGCTAGAGGAAGAAAAGTCATAATTGGTCAAGTCATAATACTCAAAATAAGAGGGTTGCGGCTTTGAGTTGTATCAAAGTTGTTCACAACACCCTGAAACAATCAAGTTTAGAAAAGTACACTTATCAATCCTTGGTAGACATTTCCAATCCATACGAAAATCGGACACTAAATCTAGAAGACCTTTAAAATTTGGTCAAATCCATCAAGATTGATTTGAGGAGAAATCAGAGAAATACATTGTGACCCTCGTTGTGGAGTGTGCGTGCGTGCGGATGCGTGCGTGTGTGTAGGTGCACTGTCATAAAATATAATATCTAACTTTACCAAATGATTTTCTCATATTAAATTGATCATTTAATGTGGGAGAATAAATGGGAACAAGAGTTAGAATAAAGACATGTGCTTCTAGACCTGTCTCAACACGTGACCAAAAGGAGAGATGGTTGCATCTCGATAGGGGTCCAAAAGGAGATGGTCTATCAAAGAGCAATGTGCAATAAGTGCTTCTAGACTTACCTCAGTAGGGGACCAAGAGGAGAGATGGTTACATCTCAATAGGGGTCCAAAAGGAGGTAGTCTATCAAAGAGCAATGTGCAACTAATGAAGCTTAAAAGACCTTAGGGTTAGCTTCATTAAAGACCTCCAATGGTTAGTGTTAAAAGTCCTTTGACCTTAAGCAAGCTAGGGCTGAGCTTGAGGTGGGAACCCGACCTAAACTTAAGCAAGCTAGGACTGAGCTTGAGGTGGGAACCCGACCTAAACTTAAGCAAGCTAGGGCTGTGCTTGAGGTGGGAACCTTAAGCAAGCTAGGGTTGTGCTTGCGGTGGGAACTCGACCTAAACTTAAGCAAGCTAGGGCTGTGCTTGATGTGGGAACCCGACCTAAACTTAAGCAAGCTAAGGCTGTGCTTGAGGTGAAAACCCCACCTAAGGTGCTTGTCATGCTTGATGACTAAGGTACTTGAGGTACTTGTCACATTTAATGAGGAAGTTTCTTGATAAGCTTCCTATGCATGGGGGGTAAGATGCTTGATTCAAAAAGAGAACCTACTCACTTAATGAGGAAGTTGCTTGAGAAACTTCCTATGCATAAAAATCTCAAAGTTAGGGGAATTTTAAAAGAGCACGTGGGACACATGTCAGACTCTCACTAAGCTTAACCACATGGTGTGCTTGAATGCTATTGGTTGGGCTAAAGAGGGGTCCAATGAGATTCTACTTCCATCTAACAAATATCTAGATATTTTCAAGCTCTCTCTCTCTAAGGGGTAAGGAGGACACTTGTCAAAAGACTACCCATATGCTTGACTGCATGTTGGATGTGATTGGCTAAGGGGAGAGGGGTCCAATGAGCTTGTAGCAAGTAGAATTTTCGCCCAAAGCAAGAAAGGGGGGGTGCTAGGGGGATATACTCCACACACACACTCATTTGCAAGGCTATTCTCACTTGGTGAAAGTTGAGGAACACCACCTCCTTCTCCAAGCTTGTGAGAGTGAAATCCTACACCAACACTCTTGGCTATGGAATGCAAATCCAACCAAGAGCTATGCTTCAATGCTTAAGCTTGCCATCTTCTCCATCTTCATTACTATGCTATTATATATGCTAGCAAGAAGAGTAATGATAAGTGAGGAACTATTTCTTTCTCCTATGGAATGTTTCTTCTTCCTCTTCCCTATCCTCATTCCCCGCTAGCTCTCTCCACTTTCGAAGGTGTTTGAGGCCTTGGGACTTAGGCTTGGGATAGTTAATGCTTTCTTCAAGTTTATGTTATGCTTGTGATGCATGAAGCTTTCCATCTTCATTGCATCACCTAGGTTACAAGGAACACAAAGATTGTATTGTACCAAGTCTCTCTTGATGGGAGAAACTATAATACAAATGCCTATTGGAGGGGGGACTGGCTCCATATGAATCCGGTCCTTAACTATTGTCATGTTCTCTAAACTCTCTCTCTTGCAAAAGTATTGTACATGCCAAGTTAACTAGGTACCATGTTTATGTTGCTACCATCGATTAAGTTCACCCGCTATGCTCACAAAGTAATCTCTCAAAAGTGCTTCACCTAATTTCCTAATTCCACTATTCTCAAAGTTCATAGGCCATTTCCATTACATGCACTAGCAAGGGAGAGTGTGTAAAGGGGAATTGGGGAAGAAGGAGAAGCTGCACAACACACTGGTTAGTGGAGTGGAAAGTGAGAGAGTAGTCAAGTCTCTCAGTTTCTCTCCCTATGTCGATTAGGAATAAAAAGTGTAAGGGTGGTTTCCCATAGCCACCTGGCCTACATCCCAACAAACCTCCCACTTGAAGGTCATGGTGGCAGAGTGCATGGTGATCGTGGAGAGCACAACGACTTCTAGAGCTTCAAAGTGATAGCTCGCTTGCTCTTAGTATTGGAGAGATCAAGAAAGCTTAAAAGCTTTGTGAGAATGCAATGGGAGCTTGTGAGCTTAGTTGAGAGTGATGTATGCTATTGTAGAAGCTCAGAAAGGAGTGTGGAATATTGTGTGTAAGTGAAGGTGCTGCCCTAAAAATTGTGTGCGCAGCAACACTGTTTTCATATTCGTCTTTCTCCTTATATAATGCAAATCTGAGAATTCTCCCCAAGATGCCCATCCGTTCCAACATGGTCTACAACTTTATAGAAGAAATTTTTTGCAATTCCTCACCATTTTGCTGATATTTAGCTCAGACTGACTGTATACATAAATTGCAAGTTTTCTTTTTTCGCATAGTGTGCAATTTTGATGCACTTTTGGAAGCACGGCAGGTACTCGAAGTAAGTGCATAAATTTTGAGCTGAAGATGCAATTTAAGCTTGTGCAGAGCTAGTGGTTTGAGGTTTTTTGGTAGATTTGGGCAAAGAGTCACGAAGGCGTTTACACACCATAAAAGCGGTCTCTTGAGAGACACTATTTTTGAAGCACATAGGTGAAGCTTCTTTCATAGGTTTTCATAGGATACTTTGGCAGCGATTTGTGTTTGGATTCAAGGTCTTTTCGGATGGTTTGCATATGGTGTTGACACATGGTTGATGCCCGTTGTACATGCATTTTGGCGAGCACTTTCAAGTGTCGGTGAGCTCTCTTGAGAGCATTGTTTTCGCATTGATCTAGTTTTTGGATTGCAACTCTTTTGGTGCTTGCGTATGCACACCACTCCATTGATGTACGTTGAGTGCGGATTGCCATTGTATGTGAAAATGTAGAGCCATTTTGGCATTTCTACTCATTGGCATTGAGTAGTGTTATGGTTTATGGTAGAGATTGTACTTGAGTTTTTGCTTAGTTTTCAGGGAAACTTTGCCAAATTTTCCCCAGATTCTCGTCATGGTTTATGCGTATTCGCAGTTGACCCCCACTCTCACAGTTATCTATAGTTTTTTGTCTTGCGGTTTTCGTTGAGTTTTGGCTCATTTTGCAAAGGAAACTCTGTTCGTTTTTCTCCATCTTCTCGCTATAAAAGTTTGTAGTGTTATGCCATCTTGTATAGTGGTCGATATATTCCCACTTTGACAGTGATTGAGTGTTTACTCTCACTTTGAGAGGTTTTGTCAGCTTGGACACAATTTGGTGTTCTTGTCCTCACTCTCGCAGGAGTGAGGATTGTGTATGCTTGTGTGGCTACAGACTTTGCTAATCACAGGTTTCACAGGTTTTTGGAGCTTTTTGCAAGCAGTTTCTCTTGTGGGATGCGTCTTGAGATTGTTTGCTCTCTACTTGCATATATGGTTATGCGCTTTATGCTCGGTTGAGCAATCTGTCCCAGTTTGTGCTTGCATATAGCAGATTGTGGAGTTGTTTTATGCATATGTGAGCATCGGTCTTGATGCAATTGGTCATGGTTTTCATGATTGTGTAGTGGTTGAATGATCTTCCCCTTTTGTTGCCATTTTTTGGCGTTCACTTATGGTTGCAGATATGTGTGACAGTGTAGAGTCCACTATGATGACTTTTGAGAGATGGTGGTCTCGTTCTTGCCGATACTTGCATTGTTGACATTGCGGTCACATAGGGCACATTAGACGCTGTTGTTTTAGACGTATGAAATAGCAGCAAAGATGTATGCGAGATGCAAATGCGTCTTTGACACATGTTAGAGAGGTAGTTCTAGTGGCAGTCTATGCCAGTGAGGGTGATGTCACGCTTGCCTCCAGTGTACCTCTTGCAGATTTGTTTATGGATAACACACTTTCTCCACAGTGGTTACTGGATAGTGATGTTTTTTTCCATGTCACACCGCATCATGATTGGTTTAGCAATTTTTCTAGTGGGAGACTTGGCTGTGTGCACTTGGCCGATGGTTCGGCGTTTGACATAGAGGGTGCAGGAGACATTTGTTTTTCTTTGCCCAATAGTGCATCATACATGCTATGGCATGTGCACTATGTTACTCAGCTGAGACATAGCTTTTTCTCAGTGAGACAGTTGGCAGCTTTTGGTTGTCAAGTACTACTTAGAGAGCAGTCTTTCCAGATGCATTACAGTTCACTAGTTATTGCCAGAGAAGCCCGCAACGGCTTGATATATCCTATGCATGTGTTTGAGGTTTGAGACGACATAGTCTCGGTTTTGTTGCTGGCATGCTTTGAGCGAGAGATGAGACGTGTCTCTTTCGCAGGTGAGCTCCACCATGCTCAACATTTAGTTGTGCATGACGTGCTAGTAGATTCTGTAGAGACATAGATAGAGCGACAGTGCTCTAGTGAGACACAGCAGGTGTTGTTAGACTTTGTGCAGGCAGAGGTAGAGCACGTATGCTCCCTAGAGACATAGGCAGATATGGAGTTCTTTGATATGCTCATGTTAGAGGCTGATGAGTTGGTACGAGGACGCACAGTTTTGCCTATGGGTGAGAGGGATGTAGCTATCCCAGTGTTGATGTTGACACATCCATACGTGATGGGTAGTCTTGATGATGCAATGATTGTAGATAGCACAGTGGAGGCGAGTACAACCAGGTTTTGCATAGATTTTGTCAGCATTCGGGCGTCTCATGTTCAACTTGTTAGTGTCGAGTTGTTGGGATGTAGGCCAGGTGGTCGTGGGAAACCACCCTTACACTTTCTATTCCTAATCAACTAGTGGAGTGGAAAGTGAGAGAGTAGTCAAATTTGAAGGGCCTCAGCGTAGTGACAAGATGTTTGAGGTTAGCCTTATCCCTCACCAAGGTTCTAAAGCTAAAAAAATGTTCCATATTTGAGGCGTACATGAGGCCTATTACTAGTTTGATTGCCCTAATCTCAAAGTGCCCACCATACTCCACTAGGCCCAGCTCTTGGAGAGGTCCTTGATGACCCCAATGATCTTTCCCATCACCAATAGCATTGAGGATGACTAAGCAAAAATGATACAATACATGAAAATACTAGAGGGGTGGAGAGAAAGGCATGGAAGTGGGATCCTAAGTGGCATGGAAAAATTGTGCCTATCTATTTTTCAGTCGCATTTTTCATGGGATTTCATGAAATGGACACAAGACATGTGGATGGAGGTGACTAATGATTTATAGAATAAAGGAACAACAACCGGCTCCATACTTGATCCCACTATCCTCTTTAGATTTTGAGTTGATCTGCAACCTCCTAAGCAGGGGGTGCCACTTATGTTTTCAAAAGGAAAAACAACGCACGCCAAAAGATAAAGAGCAGAGGGTTCTTATAGAAAATTTAGTGGAAGATTGTGCAGTTAGGGCCCCACATCCTAGAGGATCCATAGGGCTAGAGGTGGGGTCTCTCCCCCAAGGAATAGGCCTCATAGATGTAGATGAACCCTTTGTTACGTGTGTAATCAAGGGGTACCTTGGGGAAGATAGCCCCTTTATACTAGAGAGGACACCTTTGGGCGGTCTTCATAAATGGGGGCGAGGCCTTCTCCTCTAGGATAAACCTGTCAAGATCTGTTTGTGTTTAGCGATGGAATAACCATCGTGGGAGAAGGTCGTGAGGTATATAAGAGAACCCCCTTCACAAAGGTGGGCATGTTTTCGCACCCTCTCTAGCCCGCCTAAAGGGGCAGTGTGGTTAAAGTCAAGGTGCCTATCCTTAAGGGCACCCGATGGAACACTCTCTATGAGCACATAATTACTAACCGGTCTATGCAAAGGGAGACCTTCCTCTTTCAAGCATGTTGTATTTGAGACCCTCCTTTTGAGAAATAAAAGAAGCTTGACCTATTAAGGATACTTAAGAAGCGATCAGAAGAAAAAGTTGGCAAGGTCAAGGGCACAACCAAGTTGGACCTTGAACTAGATGCCTATGTGGGAACGTTGTTGGCCGTGGGTCCACCTTTCAAAAATACCTACATCACGTACGTTCAAGATGTATTTTTAAAACCCCTCTACACACACACTTCATCATAAACAAATTGAGTTGAGGTTAGGACAATGCTTTTGGAGGGAGCTTTTTCAATATTTTTGTTCAACTGAGCAATTCAAAAAACAAAAGCTCGCTTCACTCCAAAATCAATTTTTGGAGTGAGTTTTTAAAAAAATCTCTCTCTCTCTCTCTCTCTCTCTCTCTCTCTCTCTCTCTCTCTCTCTCTCTCTCTCTCTCTCTTTTTGTCCCTCCCTCTCAACCTAGTGGTTACCAATATGAATTCACTAGAGGCCAGTAATTAGCAAGGCCAAGAACGAGCCATAGGTGTCAAAACACAAGCCATTACTTGGAGTAAAACTATTATAGTACCTTATGCAGTATACCATATGCGGGGCAAAATAATCAATGCTTAAAAGTCTGCACAAAATGAGGGCCACCAAAAAACCCTTACCTTGCTATGCATGGCAATCAATAAAAAAGACAAAGGTGTGGTATCACAGGGCTTGTGAGCTACCAAAATAACCTTAAATTATGCACAACCCACTTTACCCGCTAGAGTAAAAACTGAGTATGATGCAGTAAACCAACACAAAAAACAACTCTATTTACATCAGTTATTCATGCAGTAGAACAGGCAGCTCGGCATCATGTTACACACCATGTGTAAAAAAACTTTTAGTTCTTTACGTAGTAAAATAAAAACTAGAATTTTATCATAACCTGAGCCCAACAACAAATGCTTTTGTAAAAAACCATTTTCAGAGTAGAGTGTATAGAAAGAGAGTGGAGGATTATGCAGAGTACGAACCTCCAAAGCTCCTCTATGTTCCACTAACTCCATAGTCATGCAGTGAGAGATAAACTAGAAAAAGGCCTCAAATATTCTCTTTTCACATACACTTACACACACAGTCAAGGCTAAGTGAGGAGTATGAAGCATCCCTCACCTTGTTTATATATTGATAAGTCTTCATTTGATGCAATAAGCAGAGCCAGCAAGGCAAATCACGTTCAAATCCACTTAGTACCATGGCATACGGTTGCTAGTGGCAGCTACCATGGTATCAATGTAGAGGAGGGGGTGTTGGTAGAGAGTAGACAGCATGAAGACGACTCATAACTCCTAGTGTAGAGAGGAAAACATTCAAGCGTGATGAATTAGCGCCCAAAAATGGGCCATAATGTCCTAGGCTAGGGAGCCAAAATATCAAATCTCGGTCAGAGTTATATTTACTTGACCCGAGAGGCTAAGCCTCCTCTTCAAGGGTAATGTCACATGCGGGATGGGGACCCTAAGATAGAGCAGCGTTCCTAGTAGTGTATAACTCGAAATTTTGACGAGGTAGGTGTAGTTGTTTTACTTACATAATAAGACATAAATGAACTTTTAAGCTCAAAAGACAATTGGCTTTAGAAAAGTGACTATGAGAATTATTTATATACATGGCTATAAGAATGAGATCTCATTCTAGTGTAAAAATACAATAGCTGATCTAAAAAGTATGTTCCAAGCAGTAGTAAGAGCTAGTGATGTCAAGGATAGTTATTTGCTTCAAGACAAAAAAATTCCAACAAATGATAGAGTCCTCACCTACATTCACACAAACAAGACAACATATACATTAGCCTTGGATGTGGTTTATCGATGTCAATGGACTATATCAGTTATTATCCATGTCCAACTTACAACTTGTGAATTTAAGCCAATTATTCACAAAAAGTACCCTAGGCCAACGATTCCAACGAATCATACCAGGGAAATGGCAACACAAAAATACCAGCGAAATGAGTGTGTGTGTGTGTGTGTGTGTGTGTACCAGTACCAGTACTACCAGTACAAGTATAGTAGTATCAATATTAGTAGTGTATAGTGCCATTACCAGTACCAGTATAGTCCAGTAGTATCAATCAGTACCAAAAGTGCCCCTGGCCAACAATTTTAGCAAATTGTACCAGGGAAATGGAAACGCGCAATAACCAGCCATGTGTGTGTGTACCAGATCCAGTATATACAATACCAGTACAACCACTCAGTACCAGTAAGTATAACAATATTAGTATCAATAGTATATAGTGCCATTACCAGTATCAGTATAGTCTAGAAGTACTAGTCAGAACCAAAGGTACCCCAAGCCAACAAACTGCCAATGACTTTAAGCATCTTTATAATTTATCCCCTTATTCCTGCAGGTATGCCATCTGCCTCGACCATGCCTTGTTCTTTGCCTCAAATGAAGCTATATATTCTGTCCTAGCTGCCTTAAGCTTTTTTGAGATCTGTGCTCTCTTGATCGGATCAACTATAGTACTCATCGGAGCTATCATCCTATACCTTGGCATACCTTGATAACAATAGACAAGTCATTTTTTGGCATTATTAGAAGTAAAATCTCTTATACAATTTTCTTATATATGCAACCCTGACAAGTTATGCATAATCTTGAGCAACCTCTGTCCTCATATAGCTGGATTCCATCAAGTTTTGCAAAAAACCGAGCGTCCCACTACACTGATGTTTACCTGAAGTAATCCACACTAGCTATAGTAACATGCACAATAGTCAAAAAGTTTAAAAGACACACTAGTTTATGAAATTTTATTTGCCGAGTTAGGTCTTCAAGCGAGCTCAACGAAGCGAGCTTTAAAGTGAGTTTTTTTTTTTTTGAGTGCTGCCCTCCCTACCTCCCCTTCCTCCTCTTGCCGCCCATGTTTCTCAACTCACAACTTCATATCCACGGAGTTGACCACTAAGCTAGGCATACAAGCCCATGAGATGGGAGATGCATTGAAAGCCAATGGAGCTATCAAGGGACAAGACATTTTAGTTACTTCCTTAATTCGAAAATTAAGGCTTCATGTACAACGCTATGTGGAACAAAAGGAGTCTTAATCTCCCCTCTCAAACATGAGAATGTTGTCGTTGGGGCACCATGGTTTAACCGCATGGCTTCCGACGT
Organism: Adiantum capillus-veneris; assembly: GCF_014529385.1. Taxonomy (NCBI): domain Eukaryota; kingdom Viridiplantae; phylum Streptophyta; class Polypodiopsida; order Polypodiales; family Pteridaceae; genus Adiantum; species Adiantum capillus-veneris. The sequence continues at coordinate 40,012,525 of NC_140959.1, read as the reverse complement.
GAAGTTCCTTGAAAGGAGAATCTACTTCACCTACAGGGAAAAGAGCATGTACATAGATGCTAATGAGTTGGGGAACACCATGTCCCTGCAATAATAGGAATCAAGAGGAATTAGAGTTGTCTAATTTTCTAAATGGATTCCAAGATGTTTTCATTGATGACATCCCTAGTGAGCTACCTCTAAAACGAGGGATGATGACCATGTAATTGAGCTCCTACCAGGAAGCTCACTGCCTGACAAGCCTCCTTATCGAGTTTCACAAACTCAACAAAAGGAGACCATGAGGCAAGTGCATGAATTCGTGGAAAAAGGGATGGTGAGGTCTAGCTCCTCTCCATTTTGTTCACCATTGCTTTTAGTGCAAAAGAAAGACGACACATAACACATGTGTGTCGACTATAGAGCACTAAATAAGATTACTATGAAAAATAGATTTCCCGTGCCGCGCATAGAAGATCTATTTCATAATTTAGAAATTTTGGCCTAACAAATGCTCCAGTCGCATTCAAACTCATGATGGACAAAAATCTTCAGGCCATCCAAATTCTCTTGAAGAGTACAAGCAACACCTCCAGGTAACCTTCAAGTTGTGAGAGAGAATAAGCTTTTCATTAATCAAAAGAAAAGTGATTTTTTTTTCTACAAGAGATTCAATACTTAGGTCACATTATCTCTAAAGATGGCACCCGTATGGATGCAACAAAGTTAGAGGTAATAAAAAGATGGCCTAATCCAAGGAATCTACAAGAGGTACGAAGCTTTGTAGGTATGTGTGCCCATTACATGACTTAACCAAAAAAAGAACCTTTAAGTATTCATGGACTGCAAAATTGCAAGAAGCTTTTGAGAAGTTTATTTCTCAACGTGTGTTCACACTACTAGATCTCTCAAAGACATTTGAGGTCCAATCTGATGCTCGTGGTGATTGCCTTGGAGCTATTTTGCTTCAAGAAGGGCATGCCATAGAATACGAGAGTCAAAGACTCGACTTCAATAAGTGAGTATTGGACAAATACAAAAAAAAGCTATTAGCTATTATATATGCCGTAAACACGAGGAAACACTATCTCTTGGGGACTCCATTCATCCTACGAATGGATCACAAAACCTCAAGAACTTCATGACGCAAGCCAAGCTCTCCGACAAACAAATGAGGTGGGAAAAATTTCTTTTGTAATTTAAATTTCATATTGCTCACATTGTTGGCAAGCACAATCAAGTGGTCAATGCACTTTCACAACGACCAAGGGTAAATGTGATGTCTATAGCAACTCACAATGATCTATCTTTTATGATAGATGAGTATGCTAGTGACCAAAACTTTAAGTATGTAATTACAGCCTTTGTAATAGGAAAGAAATAAGAACCATTCACCTTGAAGGATGGTTATCTTCCAAACGGAAATAGGCTATGTGTTAATCACCCATATAATACGAAAGTCATGTATGAATCCCATACTTCTCCTTATGCGGGGCAAAGAGGGATTCCATAGTCTACTCTTCGAGGAGTAGAAATGAATTTTTGTTGGTCTACCATGAAAAGTAAACATACAAGAGTATGTTTCAAAATGCGTGGCATACCAAAAGTTGAAAATTGATCGAGGGAAGCAACTTGGATTGTTTCAGTCGACAGGCTTAACAAGAAAACACACTCTATGAGTGTCAAAAAGACTATTAAGGCACATCAAATGGCAACCCTCTTCAGATCTCAAATTTTCAAGCATCATGGATTTCTAACATCCATAGTATCAGACAAAGATCCTAGAATGACCACTAATTTCTAGAAGGGTCTCTTTTGGAATATAAGAAGTAGATTAAATTTCTCTTTCGGCCTATCATCCACAGACGAATAACCAAAGTGAAATTACTACTCTAATGATTCTTGAATCTACTAAAAGCCTATGTCATGGAAGTAGATCAACGTTCTCGACGATAGAAGTATCTACCTCTTATAGAGTATGCGTACAATGACATTGTATATACTTCTATGGGGAAAGCACCTTTTGAGGTTAAAGAGGGAAGATCCAAAAGTCCCTTACTACTTCAAGTACATGGGAAGATCTTCAGTGTTGATGAATATAGCCGAGATCTACAAGAATCTTTTCCAAAGATTAAAGGGGTTATATCGATCTCACAGGAAAGGCAAAAAGGGCTGTTGCTAATAAGCACAGAAGAGCCTTAGCCTTTAAGGAAAATGATTGGGTCTTGCTAAAGTTTCTCAAGGCTAATCTGAGGCATACTACGGGCAAGAGTCCTAAGGACCACCAAGAGTATGATGCTAAACTAGCAAAAAGATACTATGGTCCTTAAAATTCTTAAGCCAGTCAATGATATGGATTATCAATTGAAGTTGCCCAACCATTGGCTCATGCACCATGTTTTCCATGAGAACCTACATAAGCCTTACAAAGGAGCGCCATCAAAAGAAGCAATAGTTGTTGTAGACCCTCCAAAAATCAAAGATCAAGAAGAAGTACTTCAACTTGAGTCCATCCTATGACATGAAGACAAGGTATTAAGAAACGGTAAGATTATTTGACGATATCTTATTAAGTTTAAGAATTATTCTTTTAAAGATGCTAGATGAATACAAAGAACCTAGCTTAAGGATAATATGAACTTTGTCAATGCTTACAATATTGCACTAGAGTAAGCATATGAAAATGCATTTTAAATGGAAAATGTTTTTGTCTTATAAGATTAGTTCTCTTTTTATTGTGCACAAATTTAAAAGTATGCATGCTTAGAATCATGTTTGTGGTGACGACGTCTCCCAAATACCAAGTAGAACTTGTCACTCTACTTTGGAAGTATGATATGGACTAAAGAGAAGACATGCTTGGGGCAGCTACGTCTCCCAAGCACCAAATGGACTAGTCATCCATCTTGGAATGATGTCGTAGGGTAAAAAGGGATCCTCTACCCGCGAAGAAACATGGACTAATGACTAGGCTTTATCTTCTCTAGCTCATAGTCGCGGACGACTATGATTTCAAGAGAGAGGTAATGTCATAAAATATAATATCTAACTTTACCAAATGATTTTCTCATATTAAACTGATCATTTAATGTGGGAGAATAAACGGGAACAAGAGTTAGAATAGAGACATGTGCTTCTAGACCTGTCTCAACACGGGACCAAAAGGAGAGATGGTTGCATCTCAATAGGGGTCTAAAAGGAAATGGTCTATCAAAGAGCAATGTGCAATAAGTGCTTCTGGACTTACCTCAGCAGGGGACCAAGAGGAGAGATGGTTACATCTCAATAGGGGTCCAAAAGGAGGTAGTCTATCAAAGAGCAATGTGCAACTAATGAAGCTTAAAAGACCTTACGGTTAGCTTCATTAAAGACCTCCAATGGTTAGTGTTAAAAGTCCTTTGACCTTAAGCAAGATAGGGCTGAGCTTGAGGTGGGAACCCGACCTAAACTTAAGAAAGCTAGGACTGAGCTTGAGGTGGGAACCCGACCTAAACTTAAGCAAGCTAGGGCTGTGCTTGAGGTGGGAACCTTAAGCAAGCTAGGGTTGTGCTTGCGGTGGGAACTCGACCTAAACTTAAGCAAGCTAGGGTTGTGCTTGATGTGGGAACCAGACCTAAACTCAAGCAAGCTAAGGCTGTGCTTGAGGTGGAAACCCCACCTAAGGTGCTTGTCATGCTTGATGACTAAGGTACTTGAGGTACTTGTCACATTTAATGAGGAAGTTTCTTGATAAGCTTCCTATGCATGGGGGGTAAGATGCTTGATTCAAAAAGAGAACCTACTCACTTAATGAGGAAGTTGCTTGAGAAACTTCCTATGCATAAAAATCTCAAAGTTAGGGGAATTCTAAAAGAGCACGTGGGACACATGTCAGACTCTCACTAAGCTTAACCACATGGTGTGCTTGAATGCTATTGGTTGGGCTAAAGAGGGGTCCAATGAGATTCTACTTCCATCTAACAAATATCTAGATATTTTCAAGCTCTCTCTCTCTAAGGGGTAAGGAGGACACTTGTCAAAAGACTACCCATATGCTTGACTGCATGCTGGATGTGATTGGCTAAGGGGAGAGGGGTCCAATGAGCTTGTAGCAAGTAGAATTTTCGCCCAAAGCAAGAAAGGGGGGGTGCTAGGGGGATATACTCCACACACACACACTCATTTGCAAGGCTATTCTCACTTGGTGAAAGTTGAGGAACACCACCTCCTTCTCCAAGATTGTGAGAGTGAAAGCCTACACCAACACTCTTGGCTATGGAATGCAAATCCAACCAAGAGCTATGCTTCAATGCTTAAGCTTGCCATCTTCTCCATCTTCATTACTATGCTATTATATATGCTAGCAAGAAGAGTAATGATAAGTGAGGAACTATTTCTTTCTCCTATGGAATGTTTCTTCTTTCTCTTCCCTATCCTCATTCCCCGCTAGCTCTCTCCACCTTCGAAGGTGTTTGAGGCCTTGGGACTGAGGCTTGGGATAGTTAATGCTTTCTTCAAGTTTATGTTATGCTTGTGATGCATGAAGCTTTCCATCTTCATTGCATCACCTAGGTTACAAGGAACACAAAGATTGTATTGTACCAAGTCTCTCTTGATGGGAGAAACTATAATACAAATGCCTATTGGAGGGGGGACTAGCTCCATATGAATCCGGTCCTCAACTATTGTCATGTTCTCTAAACTCTCTCTCTTGCAAAAGTATTGTGCATGCCAAGTTAACTAGGTACCATGTTTATGTTGCTACCATCAATTAAGTTCACCCGCTATGCTCACAAAGTAATCTCTCAAAAGTGCTTCACCTAATTTCCTAATTCCACTATTCTCAAAGTTCATAGGCCATTTCCATTACATGCACTAGCAAGGGAGAGTGTGTAAAGGGGAATTGGGGAAGAAGGAGAAGCTGCACAACACACTGGTTAGTGGAGTGGAAAGTGAGAGAGTAGTCAAGTCTCTCAGTTTCTCTCCCTATGTCGATTAGGAATAAAAAGTGTAAGGGTGGTTTCCCATAGCCACCTGGCCTACATCCCAACAAACCTCCCACTTGAAGGTCATGGTGGCAGAGTGCATGGTGATCGTGGAGAGCACGACGACTTTTAGAGCTTCAAAGCGATAGCTCGCTTGCTCTTAGTATTGGAGAGATCAAGAAAGCTTAAAAGCTTTGTGAGAATGCAATGGGAGCTTGTGAGCTTAGTTGAGAGTGATGTATGCTCTTGTAGAAGCTCAGAAAGGAGTGTGGAATATTGTGTGTAAGTGAAGGTGCTGCCCTAAAAACTGTGTGCGCAGCAACACTGTTTTCATATTCGTCTTTCTCCTTATAGAATGCAAATCTAAGAATTCTCCCCAAGATGCCCATCCGTTCCAACATGGTCTACATCCCTTCTTCTTCTCTCTTTTCTTAGCCACTCGATAACCCACTCCCCCCCCCCCCCCCTCTCTCTCTCTCTCTCTCTCTCTCTCTCTCTCTTTTTGTGTGTGTGTGTGTGTGTGTGTGTGTGTCTCGTGCTGTCTTCCCTCTGTGCGTGTCTCTCTCTCTCTCTCGCTCTCTCTCTCTCTCTCTCGCCCGCCACCCCTCTCTCTCGTTGTCTCCCCCACACCCCCCCCCCCCCCCCTCTCTCTCTCTCTCTCTCTCTCTCTCTCTCTCTCCATCCCTCCCTTCCTACAATGATCTCCATCCCCCTCCACCCCTCTCTCCCCCATGTCTTCCCTTCTCTCTCTCTCTCTCTCTCTCTCTCTCTCTCTCTCTCTCTCACACACACACACACACACAC